>NW_012115110.1:1320747-1329863 GCF_000951035.1 Colobus angolensis palliatus
TGTTAGCCAGGAAGGTCTCGATCTCCTGACCTCGTGATCCGCCCGTCTCGGCCTCCCAAAGTGCTGGGATTACAGGCTTGAGCCACCGCGTCTGGCCTTGGCCTTCTTAAATAATGTAGAATAATCTCTTCAGAAAGTCAGTCAGTTAGCAGCCTTAATGCTACCTACAGCTTTAATTTCCCTTTGCCATGTAACCTGACATATTCCCAGAGCCTTCCTGGAGTGGGGCCGAGGGTGGGGGATTGTTCTACAGACCACATGTTTATCACACATTGTTGCTGCCCCTTGACTTGGCTGTGTCTTCATCTAGACATGTGTTGTCCAATACAATAGCCACGAGTGTAGTAGCCATTAGTTATGGAATTCCAATTAAGTAAACTTCAATAAAAATAAAAATTCAGTTCTTCCTTTACATGAGGGCCATTGCAAATGCTAAATGGCCGTATGGTTGAACCACCAGACTGAACGGTGCAGACACACGACCTTTGCACTATCACATCAAGTTCTATTGGAGAGCACTGGAGACTGTTCTCTAAAGCCCAGGGTGGTACGTGGCTCATCTTCAGATGCCACTGCTTAGCGTCTATGTAGCATCAAGCTGGCACCCAAACGATACGCACCAGGTGGATGAATGGCTGTCGCAGGCAATCTTGAAGCAGAAGGGAATGAATCATCTTCTGACCCTCATTTCCAGTGGACACACGCAGATACAGATATTTCCAGCAGCCTGAATGCCGTAATGTAAGTGTTTATGGAGAAAGCGAAGAATAATAAGGATTCATTTGTGCAAATTATTTTAACTTGGAGACCACTGAAGAGTTACAAGTTGAGAAAGGCAATTAATGTTCCAATGATGAAAGTAGCCAGAGATAGACAGAATTTGCTCTTTGTCATTTGCTCATAGTGGGCTAAAAAATGGCAATTATCTTTTCCTGAAAATCAGATTTTTTAAACTCTAATTAAAGTTTTTCCTTTTTTATCTTTGAAACTCTGCCATGCCTCTGTTCCAAAAAGGGAGGCATGTGTGTGTTTTTGTATGTGTGTGTGAGTGTAGGTAGGAGTGGAGTGAAGGGTAGACCAATAGATTTAAACCTAAAATAATTAAAGTGATTTTAATCTTCCAGGTATGGTAAATGTGTCTGCCATCAAAATGTGTTCATTCATTGGAAACTAGACATCATGCTAAGTCACTGTATACAGAAGGCTTTGGATAACATGCAGAGGGAGCCCCAGTGATAGGAATTGGCCATCCAGCCAGGCCGTCCACTGGCTTCCAGCAGCTGGTAAGTGCTCGGATCACAGGGAGGTGGGAGTGGAGATGGAGGAGCTGGTCATCCTGGGGAAGGCTGCATGGTGCCTGGTGGCTGGGAGGCAGCAGGAGCAATCGGAAGCCTGGGAGCAAACAGGGTGCAGGTTTATGGGGCCTTTACTCCAAAGACAACTACTGCCACATCAGCATGGCCCTCTGTGGGATAAAGTGCATTGCATTCACCACTCAGGAAGGGAAAAAAGAACGTTTTAAAGTGGAATTTAATACAAATATAATCATCTGCCCCTAGCCCCTGTCCCTTTTTTTCTAGCTATTAGAGCAGAAGCAGAATAACTCTCCTGCTTTTTCACACCAGCACATTCAGTCTTACTATGATACTCGAAGAATGTTAATTAGGGGAAAATACCTTAGTTATTAAAAAATGTAAACATCCATGCTTATTCTTCACTACAGTCTTTTCAGAACATGATATTCGGAGCTGGGCTTTAGAACTTCAACGTCATATCGTTTGGTTGAAAGATTTTTCTTCTTGACCTTCCAAGAAAAAAAAAATCATTTGTGAGCTAGCATATTGGCTCCATTTGTTCAGGCAAAACAAGGTGTTTTCTCATCCCGCAGTGAGGCTACTTTGAAGATAGCTGCTTTAGTGAATGCTTTGTGGCCAAGAGAAACAAAGCAGGTTCTCAAAAGAAATAAAATTAATTATCTCCATTTGCTACATATACAATATTCTATGCATTAAGTACACCATTAATATATACAAACACTCAATGTTGTACAGTGTTTTATTAAATTCACTTATCTTGCCCTTTCACTTTATTATTACATTACAGAATAAAAAACTCCACTAACATATCTTGTGTCAGATAATTATATTTCTTTTTTTTTCTCTTCTTGGAAATATAGTACCCTCATAGAATATCCAAAAAAGATAATTCATATTCAGATTCAACTAAAATTAATCAAGTACTTACTTTGTACAGACATGGTATTGGTAGCTTTGATGTCCATTATGTTATTAACGAGGAAATTATTTATCAAACCCCAGTTTTGTTATCAAAACTAAATAATCAAAAATATTTATCAAACCCTCAAATAAAGATATTATCCTACACTCAATGCATCTCCTTTATAAATTTTAGAGAACTGTGAATTTGAAGACTAATGGGGAGAAAATTGCTTACAACTCAACCAAAAAACAACCCCATTAAAAAATGGACAGAGGATACAACTTCTCCCAAGAAGATATGCAGATGGTCAATAAGCATATGAAAAGATGCTTGACATCTTTCATCATTAGGAACATGCAAATCAAAATCACAATGAGATATCACTTTTCACCCTTTAGGAGGGCTCCTACCCAAAACTACAGCAAGAATAAAAATCATAAAATAAGAAGTATGGGCAAAAATGTGGAGAAATTGGAACCCTTAGTCATAGCTAAGGGAGGGGTGAAAAATGGTATGGCTAATGTGGAAAATAGGTACGGCAGGTCCTCAAAAATTAAAAATAGAATTACCAATTCATCCAGCAATTCTACTTCTGATGAAACACATACCCCCAAGAATTGAAAGCAGACACTTTAGCAGATATTTGTACACCCATCATCCTAGCAGCATTAATTTCAATAGCCAAAAGGTGGAGCATCCCAGGTGCCCGGGGATGAATGGATAAACAGTGAATGGATAAACAAAACGTGGCATCTATGTACAACAGAATGTTATTCAGTCTTAAAAAGGAAGAAAAATTTGACCCAGGCTACAACACAGGTCAAAATACAACATTAACATTATGCCACATAAAATAAATCAGACACAAGAGGACAAATACTGTTTGATTCCGGTTATACCAGACAACTAGCGTAGTCAGATTTGTAGAGACAGAAAATCGAACAGTGTTTTCTAAAAGCCCGGGAGAAGGAAGGGGAGGATTTACTGTTTAACAGGTACAGAGTCTCAGCTGGGGACAATGAGAAAGTTGTGGAAATGGATGGTGGTGATGGTTTTATAACAATATGAACGTACTGAATGCCACTGAATGGCACACTCAACATGACTAAATGGGATAATTTTATGTTGTGTGTATTTTACTACAATAGTAAAAACTATTACAAAGTGTAGGGGGAAAATCTAGATTAGAAAGAGCAGAGAATAATATAAAATGATGAAAAATGTCTTTCAGATTTACAGATGTCCTCAAAGTCAATGTAGGAAAATAAAACTGTGAATTATTTAGGCATCTTTTTAAATGACAGTTTCAATGGTGTGAGTAAATATCAATGATGCTGTCCATAAAGATGTTAATGAGAGAGCTGCTAACTGATCCTCAGGGGCAGGAGTTAGTACCGTCTCCATGATCGTAATCACCTCATGGATTGGCCTCCCAAGGGCCTCCTTTCTCTGTTCTCTTGTTCTGCTGGAGAATGTTTTGTTTCAGATTCTGAGTAAATGCTCTTCCTTCTTTTTTCTCCTTTTGACTTTCCAAGCTCTTGATGGATTTATTAATTCATGCAGTAAGCCACTGCGGTTTAAGCACGCAGGTTCCAGTGAGGACTGGGCAGGTTAATATTCTGTCCCCTAGACTAGAACTGCAGGAACATGACACCGTGAAGGTGAACAACAATGAGTGTCCCCTTCCATGCTTACTGAAAAACATGCCGAGAGACTCTGCCACACGGAGCAGAGAACAACAGGGCTCTGCTGTGTTTAGAGAACAGGATGGTCGGCAAGGCTGAATCATTCAGACCTAAAAGTAGTTTTATCTTTTATGAGTAGTTTTACCAAAGTAGTTTTATAAAATGCATTGCATTTCATCTGGATGGAATCAGAGATGATACCCACAAATGAATTGTAGCTGGAGTGCATTGTATTACCATTCGCTGACTTCACACAAGACTTAACTATGAAATTATTCCCTTAAGAGTACATCACCCTCCGGTAAAATTTAAGGAGAAGCAAACTCATCTGTAACTGAGATTTAGTTCTTTTCAAAAATACTTAGAGGGTAATGTGCTCTGTGTGCAGGGCTCTGTATGGAACAGGATGAGGGCAAGGGGAAGCTGAATCTCACAGATCCACCCCAGGGCTCTGAGTGCAACAGGGTGAGGGTCGGGGGAAGCTGGACCTCCGCAGGCCTACCCTAGGGCTGTGTGTGGGAGAGTTGGATGTGTAATTTACTATTATTTGCTGAAAGAAAATTCCCATGCACGTGCCACACACATATTCATGTGCATGTCCATGCCTGTAAGCTATTAGGAAATCTCAGCATTCTTTTTCTTTATATAAGGGCAAAAAAGTACGATCTTTTCCTCGTTCCTCACAAAGTTCATGGCTGACTCCCATGTAACAGAAGACAGGTTAACAAGAGAAAATCATGTAAGTGTTCCAGGACACGGAGCCCTCCAGAAATGAAGACACAAAGCCCCAGGATGTGGTTATTTTTATGCTTCGGTTGGATGAGGAATGAAGGGACAGTAGTGTGGATGTACGACTGGACAAAGGGTATGACCGAATGGTGATAACTGGGGGGAGGATCAGCTGGGTTGTGTGTGTGGATTTTTCTGTGTCTTTTTGTCTCCACTCCTTTCCTCTGGCTATGCAGCAGGGAAGGACACCTGTGCCGGAGGGGCTTTCTTTGAGAAAGGCTGGAGAAGGTCAGAGGGCATCCTTTCTGCTTCCACAATTATTTCCCTTCCCTCAGCTTGTCTTCATATGATACTCAGCACACCATTGTGCCGTCTTTTGGGGTATTGTGTTCTGTGCCCTGAGAGGTGGTACAAAAATTCAGAGGCTGAACGTTGACCCCATTAGCCATTTCCTGAGCATTGCTCTGGCCAAGTATTTGTTATTTTACGAAGAAAGCTTGATAAGCACCAAAGCATCTTCATCCCATACATGACGCTGTTTTGCAGAAATTCCACTTGTTATCAGGCTGGAACCCAGTAACCCCGCATTCTTTCAGCTTCATCTTGCTGCAGGAGCCAGGAGCAGGGCAAACCCTTCATCCCCGTTTGTGTCGATCCCTGATTGCTGACTCCATGCATTAGAAATACACTCCTTCTCTTTACTATCACAAGGTGTCAGCTTGAGAATCTCATCTTAAACATGAGAGAACCAGTCTGGGGAGTAGGTTTTACACAGAAGCAATAATGTGGGCCACTTTAGGGAGCCCTTTAAACACCTCTGATGGGAAGCCCTGGGAATCAAGGCAAGGCAGGCTTAGGTAGGGGATGGTAAGCCAGACTTGCCGTGCTCATGAACAGAGGGTGGGCAGGCTTGCAAGGAAAAGTGACAGAGGAGAAGTGTGTGCCAGGGATGGGGGAAGAGGGTGTGTGGATCCAGAGTCTCCATCCCATGTGAGTGGATTGTGAGAGGGATAAGTAAGAACACCATTGTCCATCTCTCACAGCGAAACCTCTTCTGTGAGAAGCAAATATTTCTAATCCTTTTTGTTAATTGTTCTAGCAGGAAAGGACAGATACAGAGCAGGCAGGGCACGGAAAGAGATTGTAGACCCAAACTCCCCCTTTGCTGTGTCTACATTTACACAAATAAATAATTTAAGACCCCATAAAGGTAATTTTGGTCATCCTATGTTTGACGTTTCTAGTAAATGTTTATTTTAGAGATTTCAAGATGATTGGATCAGTTTAAACTCACAGGATAGTATTCAGTCTTATTTCTCTAGACAAGCTTACCTTAGTTTGGGCTGAATTGAGGTAAAGTGGAAATGTACCACTTCTACATGGGACTGAAACATGAAATGTCTAGCTCCTAATACAGGATTTGGCATTCTCCTGGATATTTTCCACTTTCTGAGCATAAAGAGAGTGGCAAGTGTGTGTAGTGCTAGATCAAAATGAAGGTGATTGGAGGCCTGGGGGAGATAGCGCTGCCTTTAACCAGAAGCCCAATCCGGAAGAGGGGTTAAGGCAATGAATGAGGCCCCATGGCTGCTTCTATGAAATGGCTTTTCTTGGCACCTTAAGTTTTCAAAGCCTGCTTGGCACTGATTTCTGGAGCCTCCTCTAGTTAATTCAAACCCCAAATAACTTAGAGAACGTAAGGCCTGTTCTTATTAAAAATCCGTATAGTCATCCCCATTAGAATGGCAAAAATCCAAAGCACTGACAATATCAAATGCTGGCGAGGATGTGGAGCCACAGGAACTCCCATTCATTCCTGGTGGCAATGAAAGCTGTACAGCCACTGTGGAAAACAGTTTCATGGTTTCTCACAAAACTAAACATACTCTTACCCTATGATCAAGCAGCTGTGATCCTTAGTATTTGCCCAAGGGAGTTGAAAACTTATGTCCAAGGAAAAACCTGCACACAGATATTGATAACAGCTTTATTCATAGGAGCCAAGAGTTGGAGGCAACCAAGATGTCCTTTAGTAGGTAGATGAATAAACTGTGGTTCATCCGAACCTTGGAATATTATTCAGCATGAAAAAGAAGTGTGCAGTCAAGCCATGAGGAGACATAGAGAAACTTAAATGAATATTACTGAGTGAAAGAAGCAGATCTGAAAAGGCTACATCCTGTGAGTCCAGCTATAGGATATTTGGTAAAAGCAAAACCATGGTGACAGTGAGAAGGTGAGTGGTTGCCAGGGATTCAAGGGAGAAAGGAATAAATAGGTAGCATGCTGGGGATTTTTAGGGAGAAGAAATTGTGCTGTGCAATACCATTGCAGTGGGTAGCTGTCATTATACGTTGTCCAAAACCATAGTATTTACAACACCAAAAGTGATCCCCCAGTGTGAATGATGAGCTTTGGGTGACAACGATGCACTGATGTGTCAGTGTGGGCTCATCGCAGTCTCGTGGGTGATTCCCATAGTGGGGGAATCTGGGCATGTGTGGAAACTCCCTGTACTTTCTGCTCAATTTTGCTGTGAACCTGAAACTGCTCTTCAAGCATCATAGAAGACTTGAACAGATGCTTAACCAAAAAAGATAAAGAATCCTTGATGAGCCCATGAGAAGTTGCTCAATATCATTAGTCATTAGGAAAACACAAATTAAACCACACTGAGGTACCACTATACACCCACTAGAATTTCTTTATAAAGGTGAGAAACACTAACAGTAGCATGTGCCAGTGTGCATGTGAGTCCACCAGGGCTCTCCTGCACTGCTAGTATGAATGTGGGATGGTATGATGAGCTGGGAGAATAGTTTGGCAGGTTCTTAGAGAGATAAACATGCATTTATCACACATCTCAGCCCTTTCACTCTTAGGCTTTTGCCTAGAAGTGAACACATGCTTTCACACAAACACCTGACACGTGTTCACAGCAACATGATGCATAATATCCAAAAAATGGAAACCACCAAAATGTCCATCAACAGGTGAATGGAGAAACAAATGCTGCTCCATCTATTCAATGGAATTCTACTCAACAGTCAAAAGGAATAGTGAGGCTTGAGTGAATCCATGCTGACACACAATGCGGGCAAACCACAAAAGCATTATTCCAAGTGAAGGAAACCAGGCCCCGAAGGATAGCAGGTGTATTATTCTGCTGATGTGGTACTGTGGGAGAGGAATCCTGAGGGACAGAAATCAGACCTGCACTGCCAGGAGTTAGGGGTGTGGGGAAGGGGTCACTCCAGAGGGGCACCGGGGAGGTTTTTTTATTTGACGGTATTGTTCTATGTCTTGACTGTGTTGGTGGTCACACAACTGCAAACACTTGTCAAAACTCAGAAACACAAAAAGGGGATTCTTACTGTATATATAAATTATGTCTCAGCAGCTTTGATTAAGTAAGCCATATTGAATTAAAACATTGTTTCTTAGGTTTGATTTTTACCACTAGAGTGTTGTGGACTCTCCCAGATGGATCTGAAGGCAGATTCCATGTTGTTGGAAGTGTAGAAAAGGTGTGGGTAACATTCTCCAGGCAGCAGACAAGGCAAAGGCCATTGGTCTGTTCGTGCAATTATCAGGGATACCTAAGGAAGGGGATAAGTAAAAGGGAAGGGTCAGGTGTGGTAGCTCATGCTTGTAATCCCAGAAATTTGGGAGGCTGAGGCAGGAGGATTGCTTGCACCCAGGATTTGGAGATCAGCCTGGGCAATATAGTGAGATCCTTCTCTATAAAAGAGGAAAAGAAAGGGGAAGGACACAGAGCAAAGCACGGGTGTCTCAGACCGGAACTGCCTCACATGCCCCCCCCAAAAACGGAATACCTCACTGCTCCCGGCTCACAGCTGGGGCTGTGTATGCAGGATCATGGCATGCCCAACACACTCCGCTTGAATCACCAGCTCAATGCCACTGTGTCCTTCAGGGCTCTGCTCGGGGCCAGCGTGGAGCTGTGTGTGACGTGGAAACATTTCATTTTGTTCACGTCAAAAGTCATCCTTTACCTTTTCAGTTCTTTTCGCACACTGTGTACGCTTTCCTTTATAAGTTGATTTATTCTTAGGAATCGGTTTTCTCTTAGTGTGTTTGGAATACTGAAAGTTATCTTTAGAGATAAGGATTAGCTGACTTTCAATTCAAGTTTCTTTTATGACCTTGACAAATGGTTCTTCATTTTCGTTGACTTTTTTTTAAAGGTAGTATTAAAAGAGACTGAGATTTTAGTACTGAAATCTCAAAACTGCTGCATATTACCTACTATATTTTTAAAAATTCTAAAACCTCAATACATTTCAATACTTTCTCCTTGTTTATGAGACACCCACTCTACTCCAGTGTGAAATGGTACCCTAAGTTGTTAATTTGATAACATTTTATTTTGTTCCTCCTGAAGTTGTCCCTACCCCTTAAATTCCCCAACTTCACAATCTACACACACACACGCACACACACACACATACACACACACAC
>NW_012115110.1:1330313-1349895 GCF_000951035.1 Colobus angolensis palliatus
ACACACACACACGCATCCCACAGATTCTTTGTTATTGCACGTACACTGCCTTTTTGAAATCATCAGATTTTTAACTCTCCCTGTCTATGACCTAAGCTAGTCGCTAGTGAGGCTTGTTCAAGGAGAAGTCATGCTTTCTTACCCATTATCAATCAATAAAATGAATTTTATTTTGCTTATGCTATAAAATCTGCATGAAGACAGAAGGAACCCCCGGTTTGGGGTGTTTGTGTGGAGCCCAGGAACAGCGGCAGCCTGCATTCCATCATGCATAAAAGGAGAAATGGCATTTATGAGCCCACTCGCGTGAAGCTTGAGTAGGCAGATTCATGAAATTCACCGAGATTTGGATTAAATTTAAACCATTCTATATAGCTCTACTTTTGATTAAGGCTGTGTGTGCAGTGAAAACCTCCCATTTGAATAGAACTTGGGTTTTCAAGAACTTTGAATGTGCACTCATCTAAATTGAGCTCTGAGTTTGATCTCGAAATGTACAGTGGGTCAATTTGCATTCAGTATTAAAGGGGTCACAAAGGAGAGAGCACTGCCTCCTAGAGAATTCTAGCTTTGGATCTAAGTTTATTAATTTTGGGATCAACATAGAGGTGACTCACTCCAAGTGCACTTATTAAATTATGAGACTTAAAGTCCTTAAATAGAAGACTCCAGCAAGACAATGGAAATCAGCAAAGGAGGAGAAAAAGGTTTTCATGTGTACTCACCCACACACTCATCCCTAAAAAAGAAAAGCTTATCCAAACAGCCCTGCAAGGCCCCAGAAATGAATATTTCCTGCTTTTCTTAATAGTAGTCATGGACTCATTTTATCATAGTGCGTTTTTTACAAAAGCTATTTTTGATCTGACTCTGCCAACCTAGTCCTTTTCCTTTATGTAATATTCTACCTGTCTGTCTGTGCCTGTTTCTCTCTTTTCTGATCATCAGCAGATGTGGCCTGAACATCCGGTCTTGAAGCTTATTTTAATATCTTTAAAAAAAGAACCTCATCTTCCTTTCCAGGAGCTACAGGGTAAGTGAAGTTTCACCAGCCGTGGTCTCTGAGTGTTGGTTCTCTCACTGTGAAACCCCTTCGTGGAGACCAGCCCTGCTCCCACGTGTGCCCAGTCAGCAGGTGGAAGCCCTGCTCCTATTTTCAATCAGTTGGGATGGCAAAGGTCCTATATCTTCTGTAAAACTCCATGGTGCACTTGGGAGAAAATGAATGAGAGAATAGAGACAATTAATGTCTTTATTAAAGACAACGTCTTCATTCCAAATATAAATGTATTGAATACTTGATGAATATTAAATATTTGATGAAAATATGATGTCTCAGAAAAAGGAACTGGTTCCAGATAATTATGTGGCTGATGAAGGCAGACAGAAATTTTCCCATCAAAAGTTGGCAAAATATAACAGTTTATGTTCATTTTATGTAATGATATTTTCACTTACCATGTAAGAAGATTCCAAGTCCCTGGGCCATCACCAGGGGACCCCACAGTACATCATGTCCATCTCTTTCTCAATTTCCATGCATGAGACCTCATGTCTCGTTGGCCCTCTCTCCTTGCACCAGGTGAGAAGACAGTAAATGCCTGTGTGTAGCTGGAGATCCTGGTGAGTCCAAACAAATGCAATCATTTGGAGAAACAGAGATACCAAACAACACAGACAGAAGCCCCGGAGGTGCAATCCAAGTGAAATAACTGTGTCATCAACAGATAATTATTTTTTAAAAATGTTCAGAAACAATTATAAAGCTCTATAATTGTAAATTGGGAAGTGCAGGATTACAAAGTGGTCCTTATAATTATTTATTGTTATTAGAAAATTGTCAAGATTATTATCCTGCACCTAATACACGATGCTAAATATTTCTTGTCATCTACAAAAAAAAAAATACATTCACAATTCACTGGCAGGAGACATTTCACGGGTAAGATTTGTGGCAAGTCTTGAGGAGGTTTCACTAGAATCCACCATGTAAGGAATGAAGTCACTTAAGAATAATTTCTGGTAACATCTGAGGTGTTTATGCTCACATGGATCCACTCACCTGGAGAATGGCTGAGTCCGGACTCTCAGCTCTTGACTCCGGCAATTCCAGTGGACAGTTTTCATATGGATGTAAGCACATGGGCCCTTAAACCCTGTTGCAGGAATCCCATGTCTAACAAGGAGATGGCTCACCTTCAAATCCGCTGTAAGTTAGCTGGAAATTCAGAATGCAATCCAACAGAAAACGGTGTTCAATGCCTAGGTCAGTCTATGACATTCTGTGGAATGTACATTGTAATCGAACTATGTAGATTACTCGCAACGTCTACTAAATGGAAGAACAATTCATGAATTAAAAGTATTTGTAAAAAACAGAACTACAATGGATATTGCACTGGACTAAGGTAGCCATCCACGACTCAGCGTCCAGGCCCAGCTCTTCCACCAGTTACGGTGTTCAATGCCTAGGTCAGTCTATGACATTCCGTAGAATGTACATTGTAATCAAACTATGTAGATTACTCGCAACATCTACTAAATGAAAGAACAATTCATGAATTAAAAGTATTTGTAAAAAACAGAACTATAATGGATATTGCACTGGACTAAGGTGCCATCCACGACTCAGTGTCCAGGCCCAGCTCTTCCACCAGTTACGTGAATTTGCCTATTACATAAACTTGCCTCCTGTGTGAGTCCATTCGTGCTGCTGTAACCCAAGGCCACAGACAGGGGAACTTACAGAGAAAAGGTATTTACTTTCTTACGTTTCTAGAGGTTGGGAAGTCCCAGATCAAGGCATTAGCCTGTTGGGTGTCTGGTGAAGACCCGTTTCACACAGGCAGTGTAGTCTTGGGGTCCTCACCCAGCAAGAGAGTGGAAGAGAATGGACACTACCTCAAGTTGCTGTGTAGGGACCCTCATCTCATCCACGAGAGCTTCGTGCTCATGACTTAATCCCCTCCTAAGGGACCCACCTCTTAATGCTATCACGTTGGCCATTAACTTTCAACCTATGGATTTTGGGGAATGTATTGTGACCATTACACCCACACATCACTTTCTCCATTTGAAAGTTGATAGCACTGTATTAAAAAGTTTCTAGCAGTCCATTTAAGACCTTTCTTTTCCAGTAACTCACCAATTTCCAAACGTTAACATTTGGCATGTGATGTGAACATTTCAGTTTGTTGCACTGCATTTACCTGAGTTTCTGGTCTTTGCACAAAAAGAACCCCTCCATTTGTATAATAATATTCGCAATCAGAAGAAGACATTAGTTGTCTTTATTCTCTCATTCATTTTCTCCCAAGTGCATGGTGGAGTTTAGAAGAAAGCATAGGACCTTGGCTGTCCCAACTGATGGAATACAGGAGCAGAATGATCACCTGTCTTCTAGTAAGTCAGACATAAAAAAGGTATCCAAAAATGTAAAACTATGCCACCTGTCTTACTCACTATTTCCTGTATTGTTTTGGAAAATATAGATATCTATTTGGAAAATATCTGTTTTCTTTGAAATGTTATATATGTTAACATGCCATGGATTCATATTCAAAAGATCACATACATAGCTAGCATTTTTTTCAATTTTAGTTTCTAATATGATAAGTATTGATGGATTAAATCCACATAAACAAAAGCTCTTGGAGGTTCTTCAATAATTTTTGAGACCATGAAGGAGGCACTGAGATAAAAAGTCAGTGAGAACCATCAGGTCAGCAAATGTGTATCATTTTATTATTAACCTAACTCAAACAACAAATTCTATGAAGCAAATCAAATGAAATAAGCAATAGGTTTATTGTTATTATTATTATTATTATTTTATAATTATTTTTAGAGTCAGAGTCTTTCTGTGTCACCCAGGCTGAAGTGCAGTGGTATGATCGTAGCTCACTGCAGTCTCAACTTCCTCCCTCCTCAGTCTTCTAAGTAGCTTGGACTACAAGTACTCATCACCACACCTGACTAATTTTTCAAATGTTTTTTTCAGTGACAGTGTCTCACCATGTTGCTCAGGCTGGTGTTGAACTCTTGGGCTCCCACCTCAGCCTCCCAAAGCCCTGGGATGGCAGGTGTGAGTTGTAGTCCCATATTGGCACCCAGTCAGCATGTCCTACATCACTGATGAATAATCCTTATCCCCCCACTCTCCTTCTCCTTCTCTTCTCTTCTTCTTCTTGCCTTTCCTCCCCATGCCTTTCTCCCCTAGCCCATGGCTGGCATCATCCCTCAGTTTTCTGGTGGGTAAGCAGAAGCTCACCCTATCTTCTCCTGTGCCTTCAGCCTTACCTCAGTCTCCTGAATCCCAAGCCCTCAGAGGCAGCCCATCGCCCTTGTGCCACTCCTGGTCCTAAGGGTGACCTGCACTGGGGGTACTGCACCCATTGCCTGGGCTTGAGGATCTCTAATAAGGCTCTTGTCTCTTAGCAAACTTCCTGCAGGGTCTGTGCATGTCACACATTAAAGATAGCTCCCCACATGGTTCTGGGCAGTGTGGTGCTGGTGGGGGAATTCTCAGTAGCCCCAGGAAGAGGACATGGCTGCAACCTGATGCTGCCCTGGCTTGTTGGAGAGGCCCAGGCGAGTCTGCAATGCAACCTGCACAATGAAGAAAATGGATTAAAAAATATGTGATGATCAAGGCCTTGGTCTGAGGTCAGCTCCGCCTTCCCCACTTCCCCTCAGCCAGGGACCCTGCTCTGCTCCAGGGGTGTTGGGCAGATGAGGAGTATCCTCTTTTTTCCTTTTCTCATTTCCATGGCCCCGGTCCCTCCCTCTCTTCCTCTGTCCCTTCCTGCCCCCATCTTCTCTATTCCTTTTGCTCTCTGCCTCTTTTTCACCCTACTTTCTTCCTTTCCTTCCTTTCTTTTCTCCACTTCCATGGCTTTATACTCAAGCCTCCATGGTTGTGAAGAACATAAAGATGCCATATAAATTGTGGGAGCCCAGAGGTTCTCGTAATTTGGGGTCTGAGGACACTTTTATACTCTTAAAAGCAGCTATGCAAATTAGGACTGAGATTTATTGGCCTTCCACAGAGGGGACATCCAGAACCAGTGACAGGCACAGCTGGAGCTCAGGCCGCCTCCAGACTCAGACCCTTGTTCTCTCTGAGTCTCTGCTCCTCTCTCTCTTTCAGCCCCTCCCTCCTGCCTTCCTCAAGCCCTAGGGCCCCTCCTGTCCTTGTCATTTTTGTTTCTGTTGTCTGCTCTTTCCTGAGGACTGCTCCCCTGTTCACAGTTCCTGTGTCCTCTGCTCTGTGGCTTCTACATGGCTTTAGTTTGCTCCACTTTGACTCATCTGCAGGGAGCTTACAGCGGAATTCCTGGGGGTGCAGGAAACCTGAAATCCTAATTTCATGATTGATCCTGCCTCCTGTCTTTACCCCTCGATGACACTGCTGTCATCAGCGGACCAGTGACTGCTGTGTCCCTGCAGGGTAATGGGGATGTGCTTGTACCTGGGCTCAAGACCAGCTAAGGGCTCACTCGGGATTCAGGTGCATGGCCACCCAAGCATCCCTTTCTTATGTGCAAAGCCCAGGCTGGGCCATCTGGCTCGGTGGGGGCCTCAGCTGCCTCCTGACTCTGCCACCTTCCCCAGCCTTTGCTGCCCTCTGAATCCAGTCCCAGGTGGCCCTGCCTGAGCTCCTGATGGGGCTTCCCTGCAGGACTCCTGGTGCCTGGGGTGTACATTTTCCTCCTGCCCAGAGAGAGGAGGCGTGATTGGGTTCTGAAATCTGCCATGGTAAGTCCTTCTCCTTCCCTGCGATGGGAAGCAGACTTGCAACCACACAGTAAGGCCTGGGACTTGTGATGCAGAAATGGGTCATTTCCTCTCCACGGGGAAGGAAGCATGGGAGGCAGATGCTCAGGTTCCACCTCAGCTTACGTTGCCAGCCCCCAGCCTGCCTGCCCTTCCACCAGGCTCTCTCCTGGCTTGCACCAGGCTTCCCCTCTTCTCTAGGCCTTCACAGGCCTTCTCTCAGCTACTCCTCAGGTCTCTCTGCCAACCCCAGTCATTCTAGGGGACGTCAACCCCCAGGAAGCCTCTGCTACCTCAGACCATGGGGCCCAGGCAAGGCCCTCCCTCCCCAAATCTAACCCTCATCCTTAGGATTCAGCCTGGTTGTCTTTCCCTCCACCCCGACACTCACATCTGGGCCAATTCCTCTGTCCAACACTGAACCCCCCCATTCAGAGGGGACTGTACGCCCTATAACCACAATGTATGCTTGCTCATTCCCCTCTCCCTCCCCAAATCTAACCCTCATCCTTAGGATTCAGCCTGGTTGTCTTTCCCTCCACCCTGACACTCACATCTGGGCCAATTCCTCTGTCCAACACTGAACCCCCCCATTCAGAGGGGACTGTACGCCCTATAACCACAATGTATGCTTGCTCATTCCCCTCTGCCTGCCTTCTCTCCAGAGGTTTAGGCTCTGGGCAGGAGGAAGTATGAGGTCTTGTTTGTCACTCAATAGCATTGGGTGATCATCAGGACTGGAAAATATGGTTTAGTTGTGTCCCCACCCAAATCTCATCTTGGGTTGTGTCCCCACCCAAATCTCATCATAATTCCTATGTGTCATGGGAGGGACCCAGTGGAAGGTAATTGAATCATGGGGGTGGGTCTTTCTCATGATAGTGAACAAGTCTCACAAAATCTGATGCTTTTATAAAGCGGAGTTCCCCTGCAAATGCTCTCTCCTGCTTGCTGCCATGTAAGACATGAATTTGCTCCTCATTTGCCCTCAGCCATGATTGTGAGCCCTCCCCAGCCAGGTGGAGCTGTGAGTCAAACCTCTTTCCTTAATAAAGTATCCACTCTCAGGTACGTCGTTATTAGCAGTGTGAGAACAGACTAATGCACTGAGGAGCTCCATCAAGCTGCCATTGTCTTACTTGCTGTCTCTCACCTGCTTGGGCCCTACCTGTTATACTGTGCAAAAGCCATGGAGCCAATTGCTTGCCTGGACACCCTCTCACAATAAGTATGGCTCCCTCAGACCCTATGACCTTTAGGCATGACATGGAGGGGCAGCGAATGAGAGAGGACAGCTGTGGGGTCACGGGGATGAGGTAGGAAATAGAGAGGCCCTCCCAGGGGTTGTTACAGTGGATGGACCACCTCCGTAGAGACATTGGGTCAGGAATCCTAGGGTTTAAAGGAGTGAGGTGCTGGTAGCAAGGGAGGAAATAGTAGAAAGAGAAAGAAGTTGGATCAAGAAATGCTCAGAGAAGAGGAGCAAGGAAGAGTGTCGGAGGTCTGAGTGCTCCTGCAGAGAACTGCTCTGATGTGGAACTGGACCTCGGTATGGACCTGGCCTATTGTGGCCAGGCGTCCTGTGGCTGCAACCCTGTGTATGCATGAGATAATACAGAGATTGGCAACCGTATTACTCTGTGGGTGTGAGCCAGGAGCCCCTGAGATTGGAATCTGGCTGTGTGTGCTCCCTTGGCTCCCCACACACAGCGTGCACTCGAGGTTCTCTTACCATAACGGTGGGTCTTGCACTCACAGAGCTGTTATGCTGATGAGCCCCAGGAGGCCCCCAGGCATGGGACAGCCAGTGGGGCAGCATGGGGCCCACGTCTCAGGAGAAACAGATGTCATCCTCCAGCCCCTTTGACCATGGAGTGAAGTTTACCAGTGGTGATGCAGGGCCTCTTCCTGAAGGCGGTGTGTGTCCCAGAGCGAGTGAACTGGTGCAGATCAGTATATGTGCACGTGCATCCGAGAGTATGTGTGTTTAAGAGTGTGAGTGTGCACACGCGTGTGTGCTTGTGTGTGGATTTGAACGTGTGAGTGTGTGCATAAATGTGTGGCTATGGGTGTGGACATGAGGGTGTGTTTGTGAGTGGATAAGCGTGGGTGAGCAAGTGTGGATGTCCTGGTCACCTCAGCAGAGAGCCCCTTGCTCTCCTCCACAGCCCACCCTTTCCCATCCTTGGAGGAGAATGAGTTCAGTAGGTTTCTGTAATTATATACTGTGAATATTCCTCATTAAGCTTTGAAAAATGCTTGCCAAATTCAGGATATTTTATCTAAAATTGCTTTCCTTCAGGCCCCAGTTCCTCTCTGCACATTTAATTTAAACTAACAATAAAATGCCCCTATAATGAATATGTGCTGTTGGGAAGGGGGGGGGATGAATATAAAGCTGCGGCCACTTAGTCTTGTCGTGGGAGGGGCACAGATGCTCTGTGCTTCGGCGGTCAGAGAGCCGGGGGCACAGCAGGCAGCCTGGGAAGTCCACATGGGGTAGACATTTTACCCCCAGGAGGCCTCTCTGTGGTGTTGGTGACCTCGGGTACCTAAGGGGCTTAGGAGGTTTCACCCGGGGTGTGGCCATGGCTGTGCACATCTGCATCCCTATACCCAACCCCTTCAGTAGCGGTGGGTGAAATAAATGGACGCCTTGTTCCTAGTAAACTTCATTTGGGTCAGAACGTTTCTTCAAAATGTTGACCCATCAGAATGCGAAACCACACCCCTCAAAATCTTTGTGGAAAAGCATGTGTCGTCTGGAAGCTGATGTTGTGTTTGGGAGAGCCGAGGGGTTGTTCAGCATCTGGTGGGAGCAATTTCATACCCAAATCTTAACATCTGTTGCTCAGGCGTGAACCCAGAGAGGCTGGAAATGTAATAAGATTTATGGTTCTGTTTTAAGTAGATTAATTTTGTAATATTTGCCTTTCAACCCCTGCATTTAATATTCAGATTTAGACATGGGAATTGCCTTATAAAATAACTCACGCCACTCAGTCTCATGCATCCTGCTGCCTGGCCTGGCCTCCATGATTCTCTCTGTTCTTCAGTGTCCTCTGTGGCTTGGTGGACCCGTCACCCCCCCACCTGCATGGGCTGACCAGCCAGGCTTAAGCTTACAGCTCATCCTCCTTCTTTGCCACCAGGTCTGTAATCTCGGCGAGGACCTGTGCAAGCTCGGCGAGGACCACTTCAGAGGACAAATATCTGTCACAGGGGAGTGTTGATTTGAGGTTTCCACTAAAGTACCTTTAAAGTAAAGTATAGGTAGCTGGAGTTATCTATAGGTTTTTTTTTTTTTTTAAAGGTAAAATCACTCATCCTGTGCATGAGTTTGCTAGGACTGCCGTAACAAAATACCACAATCTGGGGGGCTTAAACCACAGACATGTCTTGTCTCACAGTCCTGGAGGCTGGAGCCCTGACATGGAGGTGTCAGAGGAGTGGCTGCTCCTGCGGCCTCACACCCTGCCTTCTAGATGGCACCTTCGCCTCGTTCCTTGACATACTTTCCCTTCTGCGCTGTCTATGTCTTCATTTCCCCTTCTAATTAGGACCCCAGTTATATCGGATTAGGGTCCATCCAGATGACCTCATTTTAACTTAATTACATCTTTAAAGACCCTATCCCCAAATATAGTCACATTTTGAGGTACTTGGGTTTGGGACTTCTACATAGTAATGGTGGGGACATGATTCAGCCCGTCACACCCTCCTGCAAGAGTAAACATGAAGGTTCTGACCACAAAGAGAAACCACTGAATGATGTTTCTGAATAATCCCAATGCAGGCAGCAACTGATTTCTATTAAAAATTAATTGGAGAGCATAGAGGAATGAAATTACACTGTCATGTCAACTTGATGTTCCGTTAGACTAGCACGATTAAACAGATTCAACAGATTTAATAGTGCTAGTCTAAGGATCATCACCAAATCCTACAAAGAAGGGTGTTGGTCGTTTTTGCATAGAACATCCAGTATCAGAGGGAGACATCAGTGGTAACCATATTATTAATATAGATTATCAATTAGTGACAAAATTCTGAAATTACTTCCGGCGTTTCAGTTGTCAGTTTAGTAATATTTTTGCTGAAGCCTGGATCAAAATAAATATTGCAAGGTAAGGAACCCATAAAATCCAAGAACTCTATAGGTATTAACTTCATATTTTGCTTTTTCTAAGATTATTGTTAAAGTATCCTCCGAGCTAAGGAGTCAACGTGTTCCTGATGACTTGTGTGCCTTCCCGTGGCATCCGTGCCGTGGCTCACAGGGTGGACCGTGGCTCGCAGGGTGGACAGCAGACAGGCCTTTCTTTACTAAAATGACCACTTCACCCTTAGATAATTAGGCAACTCATTTCAGGGCTCTAAAAATGAAACGTGGCCGTGCCCTTCCTCAGTCTCTACAGAGGGGAGACCAGAGCGAAGAGAAATTTCCATCCATAAAAAGATGGCTGGTCACATTTAAATGTGAGACTTTGGATGTTCCTGGTTTCTTGGTCAAGATCCAGGACACATGTGATACTGCACAATCAAGACCCGGGAGTTTCATGATAAAACAAAAGGCTTGTCTTTGCGGGGCCAGGGGTATGTTGAGAGCTCTGGAAACACCCAGCCTGCCCAGCCGGGGCGGGGTCCTGTTCATTCCTCCAAACCAGGGAAGAAGAAGCCGGACTCCACATGCGTTTTTCATAATTGTTCCCGTGTGACAAGCACAAGTAACATACCTATTCCAATGTGAATGCGTTTGGCCTGGGTCCTCTTTTATTTGTTTGACCCGGGAATGAAAGGCTGTTTCTCCTGGGACTGGAACAGCCCCTTGCCTTAGGCGAGGTGGGCCCGGGAGACAGTGAGGGGGTTCGCAGGGCTGCAGAATGCAAGGCCTTCTGCTCCCCCACCACACGCAGGCGATACCTGCAGGTTATGGGTGAAACTGTGGAGCTGGATGTAGTCAGGGCCTAAGGCGCACAACCCATGGCCCCACTGACGATTGTCTCCTGTCTCTTTGTAATTCACAAGCTCTGGGTGGGGGTCAGTGACCTCCTCCCACCTCATTCTTATTTCTGCCTCCACTGCCTGTTCTAAATGTGTATAAATGGATTCTGTATTTTTTTTTCCAAAAAGGCGGTTGTACAGATAAAAGGCAGCAAAGAAGAAAAAAATTTAAAACACCCCTGTCGTGGTTTGGGGTATTTACAGCTGCAGAGAAGGCTGCTTCCTGTCACCGCCTGAATGTATAAACTTAACTTGATCACCTTCTGAAGAATTTATGAATCATGGTTAATAATCAGCTGTAGGCACTTCTGAGGGTAGAATCACATTTTGAAGCTACAAAGGTCCCCTAAATAGCTCCTGGGAAATGACCCTGCATCCCATTAAGTATAAGAATTCACTACCGAGCACTCCATGTCAGAGGTAAACCACTTCAGTCTCAACTCACTTCAAAACGTCAAGGAGCCCCTCCACTCCAACACTTGATTAATCTGGAAGAACCTGACCAGACAGCTCCATCTCAGGAGAAGAAAAAAAAAAAGAATGTGTGTGTGTGTGTGTGTTTTTTCTTGAAGAAACTTTTTCTTCGCATTTAAAAACACAAAAACCCTTTCTCTTTTTTCTACCCTTTTCCTCGTGTTCATTATTTTCTGTCGTTAAAACGGCTTTTATCTGGCTTTTATCTTTTCCATATGCCGGTGGCCAACACTGCCTCCTCCTCCCACAGTACAGATCTGCCCAGGTGCAGGCTTTATCTGACTGGTGCCGGCTTCCCATTTTCCTATTTAAATGGATGATGTGAAATGAAAGTCAAATGTGAAGGTCAGGAAGATGGTTTTTTTTTGGTTCACGTGCATCATGATCTAAGACACAAATAGAACTCACCTAATAGAAGAGAGTCATACGGGCAAAGAAAGAAGAGGCATCCAAAACAAAATACAAATAAACCTGCACCTGTTGTCAATATTTACAACATATGTCTGCAGGAATTTGGACTCCTGTTCTGATTTGTTTTTGATTATTACAAATAGTCATACATAATTATAATATGTATTATATATTATGCATAATCTACTGGCAGTACAATGAACAATGTATGCCTATTATTTATTTATTTATATTTATTTATTTATGTTTGAAAGGGAGTCTCGCTCTGTCACCCAGGCTGGAGTGCAGTGGTGCGATCTCGGCTCACTGCAAGCTCCGCCTCCTGGGTTCATACCATTCTCCTGCCTCAGCCTCTCAAGTAGCTGGGACCACAGGCACCCGCCAACACGCCTGGCTAATTTTTTTGTATTTTTAGTAGAAACAGGGTTTCACCGAGTTAGCCAGGATGGTCTCGATCTCCTGACCTCCTGATTTGCCAACCTTGGCCTCCCAAAGTGCTGGGATTACAGGCATGAGCCACCACACCAGTATGCCTTATATTTATTACAACAAATAAAGGATAATAATCCTTCAGGTGTTTGTGTTTTAAATTAAACTCGGTCTCCTAGATTTGACAAAAAAGGCATCTCATTTGGAAAGTGTTAAAGAATCTCTGTAATTCCCATAATTACTACAACCACTGTATGGCATGCTATTTCCACCGTAAACAGATCAGTTCCTGATTATGTATTAGTTCATTCTAGGAATTACATTGTTCAAAGTTGTCTAGGCATGCGGGTGAAATGAAAATGTGGCAAATGCCAGAAACAGCATTTTTGATTCAATTATGTGGTTTATGTCATATTTAATATAGTAATTTATTTCAGAATTCGTGAGTGATAGCTATGTCTTTGACCCCGAGGTTAAATCTGCCAGTTCAAGTGAAGTTCTGAGCCTTGTCCTACATTGTCATGTGTTGCTGCCCTCAGGGGGCAGGTGGAGAAAGTTCCCGATGGTTCTTGGGCAGCTCCTCACACCTGCAGAGCTCCAGTCAGCCCATGTAGAGTAACGTCGCCTTGCAGCATGAGCCTCAGGAACATGGTGCAGACAGCAGGCTTCCACCACTGCACTAGCAAGACAGCAAGTCCCCAGCTGCTCCTTGGGGCCAGAGCTTGGCCCTTGTTTTACATCCCCAAGACAAAACCCCACTTGGTGGGAAAAACACTGTGTAGTCAGGGACTCAAGAGCCCATCTCTAGGTGTGGGAGAGATTTTGCACAGTGTACTGCACAAGGGAAGCTGGTTCAAGTCTGCCAGCCAAGGGCTTCTTCCAGCTAGCAGCCTCCCAGCTCTTTTCACACACAGCTCTAAAAGTCCTGCGGTGAGTAGCTCTCAGCTTAAAGTGTTCTGGAGTTAGCCCTGTCCTGGGTTTGCTGGCAGGGACCCGTAGGTGGGAAAATAAGGCTGACACACAGGTTAGCAGCCAGAAAATGCAGAATCCATCTGGGGGCCCAGGGCTAGCTGCTAGAAGTAGTTGATCTTGGATGTGAACCCTGAGGTGGGGATCCAGAGGCAAGCATCCGTGTGTTGCTAGAACGTGGGTTCCCTGGTCTTCCTCAGACCCGCTGCCTGTGGCCCTCCATGAAGCCAGGAGGAGGGAAGACCTCACTCTGCTCGTTCTTCTGCCTGCAGAGCCAGCCCCCTACTCTGTCCCGGTGAGCAGCTATGGGGGCTGCCCAAATTGTGCATGACTGAAATGAAGCCACCAACCTGGCCACTGGGTACTGGGGACTTTGCAGGCTGGAGGTGGCCCAACACTAGGCCATGGTGTCTCTCGAGCTCCGGCCCCTCTGGTCTCTGGGATCTGTTGTTTCTGTATCCTTCTCTCTTCGCACGCATGCTGGGGCTACAGGTATTAAAAAACTGTGTTCTATTAGTCTGCAGTGAGTCAAGCACAAAGATGAAAATGGCTTTTTACAAATCCACCTGTTTGAGTGGATACATGCTGCTGAGATGTGAAGGATCTGGGACTTTCTATGTAGTGATTATGAAATTTTATTCACATGAAAGGACAGAAATCAGGTTTGAGTGTGATTTGTGTAGCAGCAGCTGTACTGTTCTTTTCTTTGGAGTTTAAATAGGTTATGAAAACGTGATAGGGCACTGGGGTTACCAGGGAGTCATTTTCTGGCTTATTAGCAGCAACACAATTCATAGAGACAGAGGACTTTCCCTTGACAAGGGGCTTTTCTGCCCCAGTGAGCATTTAAAAGGCGCAATTCTGGCTTTGTAAAATACCAAGTTCCACGCAGGGAGGCAGGATGCTCTCCTTGTCCCTGCACTAAAGGGAACCGAAATGTCACCTTCATCACGAAACAAATAACCCACCCTTCACTCATTAAGATAAATCCCCAGTGTGGTCGAATTGTAAGGTAGGCTGGAGGGCAAGAAACACGGTCGTGCTTTTTCGCCGTCATGATGAGGACCCCTCTCTCCTGCCGTGGTGCTGACAATCCTGCTGGAACCTCAAGGTCTTTCAGCAGCTCCCACAGCCCAGCCATCTCCACCGCTGAAGGCTCTACACTTTGGATTGCAGCGCAAGCTTCCTACTGCTCCCCTCTGAGAGAAGCACGGAGCACCATCCCAGCCTGAGAGACTCTAAGATCCTGAATGTTCACCGGAAAATGGCTAGAACATAGAGGACCACAGAGCTCAGGCACACGACCTCTGCCACCATCTGCTGGGAGCCAAAGCACAGCCCCTGCAGCAGCTGGCCCAGAATAGTCAGAACTTAATCAGTGATGACCAGCATCCCTCATGTGACCCCCACTTTCAACTCAGGACCAGCCTGAGGAAACCAAATTTGCTTCCCTAACCCATCTCACAGGATACCTGACTTCAAGTGGGCCTCCCCCAGCTTCCCCAGGCCAACAGCCTCCATCAGGGCCCACCTGAGGCTTCCCTTGCCATCATGAAGTTTCCCCACTCCATATGAGTCTCTGCTGAAATGCGAGTGATGGTGGCTGACTCCCCTGTCCAGGCAAGCTCTGAGTAAATCACTCCATTCTTTCCCATGTGGGCTGCCAGTGGGCAGTCATTCAGCAGTTCACCGTAAGCACTGACTGGCTGCTCGGTGCTGCTGTAGGCGCTGGTGCCAAGTGTAGCATCGCTGAGACTCAACTGATCTTTTACCCACTGCTCTTGTACTTCCAGGGCAAATTACAGAGAAGCAGCGTCCACTCTGGGGCTGGAATGCTCAGACTCATGAACGCTGGTCCATAGTGTAGATGATAAGCATGCCTAGTCTAAGCCACCGACCACCACGAGAACTAAGTGCCGCCTGGAAAATGAATCATCCCACCTCCACCCTACGTTGGACAGTGCCAGGCCATGCTGTTCCATTTTCAGGGTCCTCATGACTTGGACTGGAAGAGGTACAATCTCCTGCTTTTGTAGTGGTGCAGAAAGAAGTCTCTGCCCTCTTCCTTCCAGAAGACAGCAGTCGTGCCCTGGAAGGCAAGTAGTCAGTAGCCCTGCAGGAGCCTCAGAGGCTCAATTCCCCATGCCCTTCAGGTCCTGGGGTGCAGGGCAGGCTACAACCCTCCACTGTTGAGGCCTGCACGACCTCAGGATGTTCACCCCCCACCCCTGAGGACATGACCCTAGAATCTACTAGGATCTCCATGCCCTATGACCTTGCTAGATTGGAAATAAGTCTGTATTCCTCTGACAGGAAGGCCTGAGACCATGTTAATATTTTACAGTTGCATTGTGTTGTTGACCCACATGAGGTTCAAGTTCGCAATCTTCAACCTGTGAAGCTCAGTGGGGGGCTTCCTGTTTCCTAACAGCTGCCTGCTGTTGTGTGTTGAGGTCACCTCTCCACTTCAACCTGTGAAGCTGCCCCTGGGAGGAGGGGGAATGAAAGCAAGTCAGTGCCTCTAAAGGACAATGCCTGCAGAAAGGTGTGTGGGGTCCTGGGTGCCACACAGCTATACCAAACTTGAGGGCATGAACTGTGGACACTCTTTAGAAGAGAAACTTTTGTTTTTATATTTAATGTAAAGAACTCATTAAGTCAATATTAATATACAGGGTCTTAGAGAAAATAAGAATCATATAATGGATTATGTAAAACAGTAGAACTGGGCCATGACCTCGCTGCTTGAGTAGTTACGATTTTTGTGATGATGCTGCATTGACTGAATTTTGGACCAACAGGTCATGAATTAAATTATGTAATGAGAGCTAGTTCCCTCATTATACCCTGTTCATACGCCAGAACTGTAGGTATCATTGGTAAAATAATATTCAGCTATTGGAAAAATATTCATGACTTTTGAGTAAAAGTAAAATTAGAAGGAAATGTTGTCTTAGTCACCTTGGGCTACCATAACAGAATATCATAGACTGGAGCTTAAATAACAGAAAGGTATTTTCTGACAGGGGTGGGAACTGAAAGTCTGCAAACGGGGTGCTAGCATGGACGGACTCTGATGAGCTCTCTCTTCCTGGTTTGTAGACCATCACATCCACACTGTGTCCTCACTTGGTGGAGAGAGAGAGAGATCTCTGGGTTTTTTTTTTTTCTTACAAGGGCACTAATCCTCTCATGAGGGTCCCACTGTCATGACCTCATGTGACCCTGATAATCTCCCAAAGTTCCCAACTCCAAATACTATCCCAATGGGGATTAGAGCTTCAACAACAAACTCAAGAGAAACATAACAATTCCATCCAGAGCCAACGTATACCACAAAAATGCCCTCGAGTAAAGAAGACCATGGGTATAACTCCCAATGCAATCCCTCCCCTCTCCCCCTCCATGATAGGCCCCGATGTGTGATGTTCCCCTTCCCGAGTCCAAGTGATGTCATTGCTCAGTTCCCACCTATGAGTGAGAACATGCGGTGTTTGGTTTTCTGTTCTTGTGATAGTTTGCTAAGAATGATGGTTTCCAGCTGCACCTGATATAAATGACGAACTGATGGGTGCTGATGAGTTGGTGGGTGCAGCACACCAACATGGCACAAATATACATATGTAACAAACCTGCACATTATGCACATGTACCCTAGAACTTAAAGTATAATAATTAAAAAAAAAAAAAAAGAAGACCATGGGAAGGAGACGGCTTTTTCCTAAGGATATGCATACTGACAGAGCTGGCCACGGTGGTGAGAGAAGTCATCACCAGCCATGCCTTGGAGGCTCATGCTCTGCAGTCAGCATTTGGTTTCTTCCTCAAACCATGCTTCCTCACTGATATTTCACACTATATTAATAATTGAAGTTGCACCAGTGTCCACAATTTAATTGATTAAAGTACTCCAAAACACAAATGCTGTCTCCTGTGTGTCAAAAGCTTGGCAGGGCACTGAGATGCAGAGATGAGTCATGGCAGATGCTAGGCTAGCTTCCACAGAGCCCAAGCCCACCTGAACTAGGCCACAGCAAGAGCAGGAAGGTTTTTCTACCAGAAAGTGCTGAAGTCCCTGACATGGGACTTCACTTGGGTGAGGGGTCAGGACGTGCCTCAGAGAACTGATCAGAAGAGACACCCGGAAGAGAATAACACCACCTTCCAGGAGGAGCTAGTGCATGGAATGCGTGCGTTCATGCCCCTTCCTCTGAATGCTTGCTCACATTTGGGTTAGAATTTGGCGGTTTATGTTGTTTTCCCATAAGGATGAAATGAGTTGGCCAACGCAGGAATTATCTGGCCCCATTAGCAATAACAATTTCATAGTAACTTAGCCAATACACTTAGGCTTTGATATAGTTTGCATGTTTCCCCCTTCAAATTTTGTGGTGAAATTTGATCTGCAATGTTGGAGATGGGGCATAATGGGAGGTTTTTAAGTCATGGAAGTGGATCCCTTAGGAATGGCTTGGTGCTATCCTCTGGATAGTGAGTGGGTTCTCACTCTATAGTTCCCATGAGCGCTCATTGTTCTAAAGAGCCTGGCACCTCCCTCCCTGCTCTCCTGCCTCCTCTCCTCTGCCAGACGTGGAAGCGTCTTAAGACCTCACCAGAAGCAGATGCTGGCACCGTGCTTTCTGCATAACCGTGTGCCAAAGAAACCTCTCTTCTTTGTAAAATACACAGCCTCAGCTACTCCATTATAGCAACACAAAATGGACTAAGACAGTCTTTATGCCTTCATCTCTTGAGGTTGGTTAAAATGGATTTGTCTCAAGGACAGGGCTCTGCTTTTGGGGCTGCTGACAGAATCACCTTCATCGTGCCTTTCTCCAAAGCACTCAGTGCTGCCTTCACAGGCCCCTTAGCTGTCATTCTCTCATCCTTCAGCTTTCTCCTTCAGCTTTCTCCATTAGATAGAAGCATTGGTCTGGATGAACAAAATAGTATTTTGTAACTAGACTTGCTTTCTGTCCCTTGGCAGGTTGAGGCAGAGAACCTGCCTTCCATTCTTCTGCAACCATCTTATCTCAAAGATTTGCACAATTAGACCACCTTTTTCTTTTCCTCAAACAGATGCTACTTTTTCTCCTTACCAATTCACATTAGATAAACAAACTTGCATCAGGACTAACTTTTTCATCCACAGCCACTCATCTGCTGTTCCTATCAAGTCAGCTGTTTTGCTTGGAGAATCACTGAGCTCTTCACTTTCTTTTTTTCATTCTTCAAAGGCACGTAGAATACTCACCTTAATCTCTGGAATTTACTCTTTCTCTCTCCCCTGGACACAGAATTTCAAACCCTATTGAGTTGGCTGGTGAAAGTCAGGTCAAGTGAATACTTGGCAGTGTTCTCATGCTGCCTTCTAACCCTTGTGCAGAAAGCTGCCCCAACTCAGACAGACCTAAGTTTGGGCCCAGGTACTGACACTAGCCAGGTGTGTAAACTTGGACAAGATACTTAACTTGTCCAGCTTTGTTCTCTAAAGCTGTGACATTTGGATAATGGTGATTATATCATTGGTTCATGGCATAAAAAGTAAGCAATTCTTATTCTGGATGCGATTCACCTAGTTCATGTTTGACACATGATGGCCCTGCCCCTCGCAGGACCATTGCACATCCTGCACATCATGGGGACATTGGCTAAAGGAGTAAGAAGGGTACAATTTCACCTGTGGTCCATGCACCAAGCTGTGTGCCTGTAATACTGCAACTCCACCCAATCCACAGAGAGGACCCTTACAGATAGTTGCAATCTTGAATTCCTCTTAAGTTTCTGGTGTAGTTTTAAAGAAAGCTATACCCAAGATCCTGCCCTAACTCACACACTGAATCTTGGACCTCTATTCCAAACTATCAGACATTCAGCCAAGCACCAAGTGGAAGACTATTTCCAAATACTGTACCTAGAAAAAATGGTAGTGTATGACACATCAGTCTAAAAATTACAACTAGTGTTATAAAACATAGCAGATGCACAATTACTCTATCATGGTAGGGTGTAAAATGCTCACAACGTTGCTTCCTAGTATCCAATTAATGTAGTTGGTGATAAACAGTCACTCATTTGCAGTGATGCCTTCTTTTTTTTATTACAGTCAATTATACAGCAAGTTGCAGTCGACTCATTCTGCTCCTTATTTAACAATCGTATTACCATTTTTTCCCCAACAAGAACTAGGCAAAAATAAGATCTAACTCCTAAAAGCGTGGTGGGAAAGCAGTCAGTAGAAACACACCATAGCAGAGAGTGACACCTACTGAGGATATCACGGAGATCCTCTGGGCACCAGGCGCATCTAAGAGTGCACCCACTCCTATAGCCTCAGCACAATTTTTTTTTTTTAATGTCATTTCAGCCTCCAGAGTAGCTATTACTTTTTTTTTTTCAATACTTTAAGTTCTATGGTACATGTGCACAACGTGCAGGTTTGTTACATATGTATACATGTGCCATGTTGGTGTGCTGTACCCATTAACTCATCATTTGCATTAGGTATATCTCCTAATGC
>NW_012115110.1:1353711-1386934 GCF_000951035.1 Colobus angolensis palliatus
ACATCCTCTCCAGCACCTGTTGTTTCCTGATTTTTTAATGATTGTCATTCTAACTGGTGTGAGATGATATCTCACTGTGGTTTTGATTTGCATTTCTCTGATGGCGAGTGATGTTGAGCATTTTTTCATGTGTCTGTTGGCTGTATGAACGTCTTTTTTGAGAAGTGTCTGTTCATATCCTTTGTCCACTTTTTGATGGGGCTGTTTGTTTTTTTCTTGTGAATTTGATTGAGTTCTTTATATGTTCTGGATATTAGCCCTTTGTCAGATGAGTAGATTGCAAAAATTTTCTCCCATTCTGTAGGTTGCCTGTTCACTCTGATGGTAGTTTCTTTTGCTGTGCAGAAACTCTTTAGTTGAATTAGATCCCATGTGTCAATTTTGGCTTTTGTTGCCATTGCTTTTGGTGTTTTAGACATGAAGTATTACTTTTAAAAATAGTTATGTGGTAGTAGTTATCTATTGCTGAAATAATGCTGTGCAAAAACAACCAAACAACTTAAGGGGTGTACAAAAATAAAGGTTTAATATGCATGTACCTGGGTTACTTGGCTAGGCAGCCTTGTTTGTTTTGACTGGGCTTACTCCCATGTCTAAGGGTCTTTGGCTCTTAGCTGATCTAAGATGGCTTGGGCTGGGGACGTGGGGTGACTCACTTTTTCTGCGTGTGCCTCTACTTCTCCAGGAGGCTAGCCTGAGGAGGTTCTTACAGCGATGGCAGAGGCTCCCAAGCAAAAAGGCAAGTGCAAGAGTGCAAGTGCTTTCTAGGCTGCTGCTTTTATCATGTATGCTAAAGTTCTCTATTAGCAGTCACCAAAACAAGTCATATGGCTGATCCCACAGAGAGAGAGAGAGAGAGAGAGGGCTGCACAGTTGCACGGCAAAGGGTAAGAGTGCAAGAGATTTGAAAAATTGAGACTGTTTTTGTAAACTATCACAGTATAAATGTTCCAGTTTTTATTCAGTCATTTCCAATGTTAGCTGCCATTTTGGATCCCTTCAGAGTGTTATAAGTTCATATTAGCAGGAGTATACATTCTTGCATATCTATCTTTATGTATTTGCATTTATTTTAGTGGTATGTTTACCACTAAACATACCAGTGAAATGATTGGATCAAATATTTTTATTAGAATTAAAATTTGTATAGCTATATTTATTCAAAATGTGTAGTGATTCATACCTATGGTACACATGAAATAAAGAGTCTGTTTTCCTATATCTTGGTTGAATAAGACGCAGTGAATTTTTTTTGTACTAGATTAAAAATCTAATTTTTGAACTTACAAACTCAGTTCCAACATATAAAGAACATAAAAGACATCATTTTTGTCCTAAAACAACAGCAAAAAAAAAAGCTGGACAAATTAAAAATCAATGACTGTCTTTGACCTAATATACATGTGAGTTTGCAGGGCAAGCTGTCACCCTGAAATTTGAAGAGACAGAACATACAGAGAATAATAGGTGAGATCTGTGTACCTGACATGCAAGACACTGAAGCCAAAGATGCTGGAATCAGAAACTCCTTGTAATATCAAATACAATACGTCCAGCTTTTAAGCAAAACTTATAAAACATCTAAAAAGACAAGAAAGAAATTCTGAAGAGATAAAGCAAGGCAGAGTCATATATAATGCAAATATTGGAAATATCAGACAGGAAATTTAAAATGGCTGTAATTAATATGCCAACAGATTTAATGAATTAGTAAGTAATATGCAAGAACAGGTGGGTAATATAAGCAGTGAGAGGAAAACTCTAGGAATAAGTCTAAAGATGCTGGAAATCAACAAAACAGTCACAGAAAGAATACCTTCAATAAGGTTATCACTAGATCCAATGTAGCCAAGAAAAGAATAAAGAACCTTCAACATAGGTCAATAAAAGCTTCCCAAACTTGAACATAATGAGAAAAAAGTTTGAAAGAATAAATAGAATAGGACATTCACAAACTGTAGAGCAATTTCAAAAGTTCACACACACACACACACACACACACACACACACACACACACGTTTGAAATCCCAGCAGAAGTAGTAAGAGAGAATGGAGCCAAAGAAATATTTAAAGTAATAAAGGCTAAGAACTTTCTATAACCAGTGATAAATACAAAACTCCACATTCAGAAAATTCAGAGAACACCAAGCAAAATGAACAAAGACTTACACAAAATGCTAAATCATAAATGAACAAATGCTTACACACACAAAATACTAAATCATATATTAAAGCTGCAGAACATCAAATACAAAGAGAAAATTTTGAAGGAAGCCAGAAAACAAAATCACCATATGTATAGAAAAATGTTGATTAGAATTACAGCATACTTCTTATCAGAAATAATGCAAACCAGGAAATAGTGGAATAAAATATTCAGTGCTAAAAAACAAAAACCCTAACCTAAAAATCCACATTCAGAGAAATTAGCCTTCAAAATGAAGGAAATGTAAAGACTTTCTCAAATAAACAAAAACTGAGGAAATCTGTTGTCAATAAACATGTCTTTCATGAAATGATGATAAGTTCTTTAAAAGAAGCAAAATGAGACTTGGTGACTCACACCTTTAATCCCAACACTTTGGGAGGCCAAGGCGGGCAGACTGCTTCAGTCCAAAAGTTTATCTAATTGATTTTTACAGAATAGTCTATCCAACAAAAGCAGAATACACTTTCTTCTCAAGCTACCATGAAACTTTCACCATGATAAACTTCTTCATGTGTGCCATAAGGACACATCAACAAATCTAAAATATTTTGCGTTATACGAAGTATATTTTCAGATTACATTGGAATCAAACTGAAAATCAATAACAGAAAAATGGTAGGAAATCCCTAATTATTTGGAAATTAAGCAGCACATTATGTAAATAACCCAGGGGTCAAATTAGAAATCTTACAGAAAGCTAAAATATACTTTGAACTAAATAAATATGGAAATGCAAATAACCAAAGTATGTGGGATGAAGCAAAAACAGTCTTTAGAGATAAATTAATAGCACTGAATAAACTAGGAAAGAAAAAATTTCGAAAGAAGCAATCTAAGCTTTAACCTTAGGAATCTGGTTCCTCAAATAAGAGAGTTTTAGCCTAAAGCAAGCAGAATAATCAAAATTATAAAAATTAAAGCAGAAATCAATTAACTTGAAAACAGGAAAATAAAAGAGACTTTCAATGAAATTTAAAAATTTCTTGAAAAAATCAATAAAGTTTATAAACCTAGTCATTGCAATCAGGAAAAAAAATTCTTATATCAGAAATATCAGTAAGGTCATCTCTATTGACAGCATTGACATTAAAATGATAATAAAGAAATACGACACTGAGAACTACTTTTTGCAAACAAATTTGATAATTTAGATTAAGTGTCTATTCCTTAAAGGAAAGTATCAGAACTTATACAAAATGTTATAGGACTTGAATAGGGTTTGGATATTTACATAGTTCTGTATCTTTAGAAACAGTAGATACTATCTATCTATATTAAAGTTGTTAAATCAATAATAATTACCAAAATAAGACAGCACAAAGCTCAAATGATTTTGTGGGGAATTATATCAAGTATTAAAAGAAATAATAATTATTTCTTAATAATATAATTAATAATAATGATAGTAATTAATCATACTACAATATTAAATATTTCTACAATCTCTTTTACAAAATAGAAATGGAAAGAACACTTCTGAACTCATTTTATAGGGTAAACTTTATCCTAATACCAAAACCCAATAAAGACATTGCATAAAATAAAAATTATAGACAAAATCCTCCCATGAACATAAATGCATAATGTCCAATAAAATATTAGCAAGTGTAATCCAACAGCATATAGAAAAGATTATACATCATGTACAGGTGGGATTTATTCTAGGTATTCATGAATGATTCAACATTCAGAAATCAGTTAATGTAATCCTCCACGTCAATAGGCTAAAGAAACAAAAACACATAATCATATCAATTGATACAGTACAAGCATTTGGCAAAATCCAGCATCATTCAAGGTAGAAACTCTCAACACAATAAGAATAGAGGGGAAATTCCTCAAATTGACAAAGGACATGTACACACACACACACACACACAACCTGTAGCTAGCATCATACTTCATGGTAAAGCAAGATTGGATAATGTTATCTTCATTCAGGAATAAGGCAAGGGTGTTCTCTTTCACCATTTTTATGTGATGAAGTTGTAGCTGGTGCATTAGTTAGGAAAACACGTATACCTATATACATATATGTGTACACACACACAAATAGGAAAGGTAAAAATAAAATGAAAAACTGTTTCTTTTGCAGGTGACATGATTGTCTATGTATAAAATCTCTCAAAATCTACAAAATCTTCTGGAACTAATAAGCAATCATAGAAAGGTTGCAAAGTCTATATCCAAAAGTTAATTATTTTCTTACATACCATCAGTGAACAATTAGAATTTTAAATTAAAAACCAATGGCATTTATGATAGCACCAAAAATAAACATACTTAGGTGGAAGACTATACAAATGTGCAAGTAAAAGATAAAAACACTGATGAAATAAAGCAAAGATTTAAACAAATGGGAATCTATTCTGTGCTCATGAACAGGAAGACTCAATATTGTTAAGATATAAATTCTTCCCAGTTTGACTAATCTGCATTCCAATGCAACTACAATAAAATTTCCAGAAACCTACTTTGTAGGTATCAGCAAACTCTTCCTAAACTTTAGCCAACATAATACTGAAGAAACATAAAAAATTTGGAGGACTCCCATGACCCACACTATGAAAGCATAGAAGGTTTACAATAAAGCAACAGTAATCAAGACAGCCTTGTATTGGTGAAAGAATAAACAAGCAGATCAATGCAACATGAGAGAGCCAAGTAAAAGACCTAGACATATATATTTCACTGATTTTTAACACAGGCACATCTGAAATTCAATGGAGAAAAGATAATGTTTTCTATAAAAGGTATTAAGTCTATTGGACCTCCATATGCAAACAAACAGATCCAGACATAGACTTTATACCTTTCACAAAATTAAGCTCAAAATGGATTACAGGATTGTATACAATGTAAAAACTGTAACATACTTAAAATAAAATAAATGAGAAAATCTACATGACTGGGAACCTGATGATGAGTTTTGAGACACAAAATAAAAGCTCCATCTGTGAAAGAAAAAATATTTGACTTTACTAAAATTTAAAACTTCTACTCTGTAAAAGACACTGTTACCAGAATGAAAAAAAGAAAGCCATAGCCTGGGTGAAATATTTGCAAGACATGCATCTGATATAAGGCTTGTATTCAAAATATAGGTAGAACACTTAAAACAACAGTAGGAAACAAACAGGTAAAATGGGCAATGTATAGGAACATGAGCCTCACCAGAGAAAATATACAGATGAAAAGTAAGCATGAGTGCATTTTCAACATTAGATGTTATGAAGGAATTGCAAATTTAAAAAAGATAAAAAGTGCTACACAGCTGTTAGTGTAGTAAAAATTTCAAAACACTGGCAATACCAATCACTGGTGAGGATGAGAAGCAACAAAAATTCTCATTCACTGCTGTGGGAATGCAGAATGCTACGTCCACTTCGGAAGGTAGTTTGGCAGCTTCTTTTAAAGCTAAACGTATTATTACCACACAGTTCAACAATCACACTTCCAAGTATTTACTTAACCAAATGGAAAATTTATATTCACACAAATGCCTGTGTGTGAATGTTTATAGTGGCTATTTTTATATTTACTAAAAACTAGAAGCAATGCAATGTCTGTTTTCTAATAGATGAATGAATTCTCAAATATACAAACAAGGGAGTGCTACTCCGCAATCAGAAATAAACTACCAAGCCATGAAAAGACACGGATGATTCCGAAATTCATACACATTAGTAAAAGAAGGAAGTCTGATAATTCTACATACTATATGATTTTATATGACAGTTTGGAAAAAGTAAGTTACAGAGATTCAGATGATAAATAGATCCGTGATTGTCGGGGACCCAAGAGGCTGAAAGATCAGGAGCTCAGATTTTTTATGGATGTCATAGATATAGATACAGATATATAGAGAGTATGATACTCTAATGGTGGATATATGACATTATGCATTTTTTAGCTTTACAGCACAGCAAGGAAACTTTAATGCATGTAGACTTAAAATAATTAGGAGTAGGGAAATCCTAGGGCAGAAATAAGAAAGTGACAGAATAATCTAATTGCAATAAATATAAACGTGTGAAACCACTTTACTGAGGTGAGTGGAGATAAAGGTGTTGTCCTAAGTAACTTTTTAAGTAAGTGGAAATCATAGACTCAAAAAAGCAAAAACAGAAACAAAAAACACCAAAAAACAGACCTGTGCATAGGCACTGTATTCTAGCTGATAATATTTTCTATATGCGTAGAGGTCAACACTTCTGAAACCTTATGTAAATAATGGAAATGACTAAGTAAATGTATGGCAAAATGTTTCTCAGTGCTGGAAGCCTACGGCTATGAAGAGAGTGAAGAACCCATGTAATGGTGGATTAGAGTTAGAGACGTCAGCATGAATTCGTAATATAGACACAGATGACTGTGTATAGAGATATTATTATACATGTGCATATTAATGGGTTAGTATACATACGTGGATTTCTTTATTCAGCTAGGAAAGGCTACATGCAAAGAACTCCTCACTAGCAACAAACCTACCACTCAAATCTTCTTTTCTAACGCCATTCTGCAATCAAAGGAACAAGGTTTCCTCGGAGAAATGGCTCACTAATTTTAGGACTGCAGAAGGAAATATCCAAGATGATCTCTGAGCATCTTGTAGTTCCAGAAAGTAAAGTACACAATGCACACACACCTGCACACTCATGCAATACAGAGGTCTGTCAAAGGGACACCAGCACTAACCTAAGGAACCAACAGTGACCAAAGCCATTTTCTCTTTGCAACACAAAATAAAATAGTATAAAATAAATATTCATGATTCCATACTGATGTAACTGACTGCATAAATAAACAAATGGGGAAAATAGGCAAATATCCTATGCAGAAGGTTTTGAAATAATTTATATAGATCACCTTTAAGGAAATTGAGCATAACTTCCCCATTCCTAGGTGAGCATAACAGCTTTCTTCCAAAGAACACAGCAAGAAAAGAGTGAGGAGTAACTCACAGTAGAAAAAACTGACAAACAGAACCTCAGCCTGATGATCAAAGTCACCACCACATACCCTTGCTGTGAAGTGATGAGAAGGCCACTTGGCCTCTGTGTTCTTTTCAAAAATCCATAACCCAGTGTAACCGTGAGAAACACATCAGACAAATCCCAGCAGAAGGATATCCTATAAAACGCTTGACCAGTACTCTTCAAAACTGTCAAGGCCATCAAAAAGAAAGAAAACTTGAGAAATTGGCACAGCCGAGAGAAGCCAAGGAGACATGAGGACAAAATGTAACTCACTGTCCTGGATGAGGTCCCCAAATGAGAGAAGTCTTTGGGGAAAGCTAAGGACATCTGTATAAACTATGGACTTCAGTTAATCATAACGAATGGATACTGGTTACTTCATTGTGGCAAAAGTGATGTATTAAGATAGGATGTCAATTACAGAGAAACGCAGGTTTGGACATGGGGGAATAGCTGGACTATCTTTGCATTTTTTTTGGTACATCTAAAACCTCCTACAATAAAATGTATATTTAAAAAACTAATTGTTGATTCACCCTTTATTTAAAAGTTAATAATAACATTATCTCTTGTGAAAATATGCAAAGATGATGATGATGATGGATAAAACAAAAGGAACTAAATAAACTCAAGGGAAACAGATGGGCTTCTCTGCCTTCCAGAAACTTTAATTTGATGGTCATCCTGATTTGGTTAGGATTCCTAACTGCAAATTGACAGGAGTAATTTCACCTAATGTTGATAAAATCTGTTTTGCCCTGAGATAAGTTGCCGGATCTTAAAGCACTGTCCCTGTGTAGCTAAATCAAACAAGTCAGAACGTGGCCTCAAGTAAATAGCACTTAAGCATTTGGAGGAGAGACACAGCAGAAAAGATAACAAAGACAGTCAACCAACAGCTGGAGTATCAGAGTCCCCAGGGCTGGCTTGAGTGCTCTCAGAGGGCTTGTACCCTCCGCAATTACATGAGGAACCTGTGTAAAATAGCAACTAGTGCCAACTGAACTGTTCACCTCCCAAACACCAGTTTATGTAAACTCAATTACTTACATGACCAGAACCAGTGATTTCTGAAAAGAAGCCTCTCATGTACTCTACTAAGTTTTCTGCCAAAACACAGCATGAGTTTTGTTTTCTTTAAAAACTACCATTTCCATATAATTGGATTAACCCAGCATGTGACTATGGCCAGATGTCGAAGCTTCCTAGATTGTGTAGAACCCTCATGTGACCTCAGGCTTCTCTCGCAAAATGCTGGGAGTTAAAATTCAGCCGTTGTCTAAAAACTGCCTTAATCATCCTGAGGAAGTTATAACGGTTGGTTGGAAAACAAAAATTACCAACTGCTCAATTAAAGTTTTAGATGTTCAAACAGCCATAGTCAGAGACCAAGAAATGATTTGTTGATTAAGTGCCTGCAGCAACCTTTAGTTTTGCTAAGATGTACAGAAGGAGAAAAATAGACATTTTCAAGCAAGTATTAAATTCAGAAAGAGTCTACTTATTTAACTACTCAAGTCTCCTTTTAAAATATTTTCACTGCTATGAATCCAGCATACTTCTTTTTTTTTTCCAGCACTGATCATCTGTCTCCTCCTAAGACTCAGACTTTCAATTAAGTGAGCATTTGCCAAATTCTCACATGCCCTGGAGGGTTGTGAAGATAGGAGAGCATCATCGCCCTTGTCCTCAGAACTCATGCCATAATACAGGAAGTAGGAAAGTGCATGGAATTGCAGGGCACAGAGAAGAGGGACAAAGTTTTATGAAAACAAAGAGGAATATTATTTTAAGTTGGAGGAGGGGGTGAAGGAATGTTTCATGGAAGAAGTGACATGGGAATTGGATCAGACTTCCAAACCTGAGGAAGGTTGTTTCATCCTGGAAGGGGACGGGTGCTCTTTGGCTTTATGACATGGGTATGTTTCTGTGAGGCTGGATTGTTTTCTTGCTTGGGATTTTGAGAACTAAATCTGGATTTTTTTTTTTTTTTGTATTTTTTTTTTAAGTAGAGACGGGGTTTCACCGTGTTAGCCAGGATGGTCTCGATCTCCTGACCTCGTGATCCACCCGTCTCCGCCTCCCAAAGTGCTGGGATTACAGGCTTGAGCCACCGCGCCCGGCCAAAATCTGGATTTTTGCCTGAAGATGGGATTATCATATTCTTTTGGGAACACAGAGATTTGATACCTATACTGAGTGAGGGCAAGATACAAGCTTCTAAGATGTAGCTCCAGGGGGTTTCTGAAGGGCTGCTCACAGGCTTTTTGGAAGATGTGGTAGCTTTTCTTCTCAGACGTTCTTCCTCATCCTGTATTTTGACCAACTCCCTGGCCTCTTAGCAGGGCTGCCAACCTTAATGCATCCCAGGAGCCACAGATTACCTTGGAAGACCTGGCTCCGAGGTGGCCCATGAATGACTCACCCACCTGGGGATAATTTCCATGTGACTTCCTTGCACCTCTCATACCTGACTACATTTTTCAAAAGTGGAATCTTTAGAAGGGCCAAGGGTAGCCAAGTTTGGTCCACTTGGTCAGCAGCCTTTTCCATGTGGCCATCTCCACATCCGTCAATTTCGAGGTTCTATTGCACAGTGAGAGTCAGGCCACTCCCTAATTTCTTGTTGCCATCTGTCTTAGTCCATTTAGTGCTGCTATAACAGAATACCACCAACTGAGTATTTATAATGAAGAGAAATTTATTTCCCACAGGTCTGCAGGCTGGCACATCCAAGACTGAGGGAGTAGGAATCTGATGAGAGCCTTTTTGCTGTGCCACTCTATGCAGAAGGCAAATGGGCAAGAGAGAACCTACTCTTGAAACTCCTTTTTAAAGGCATGAAGCCCTAAAAGCCTACTGACCTCTTACAGTCACCACCTCCCAAAACCTTTATATGGGCCATAACATTTCAACATGAGGCATGGGAAAGACATATATTCAAACTACACAACCCCACCTAGTAGTTAACCACTTTTTCCATTTATTTTTCCCTGAAAAAGATTTAGTCATACTTTTGAGTTCCAGCTTCTCTATTTAGCCATTCTATGATATTTAATTCTCTTAATTCTCTAGTAATTACATTTCTTATACTTCAATTTCTTTTTCTGTAATGTGGCAACAATAATAGCTTCTAAGTTACAATATTATAAAGGGAACTCAATAAGATTACATTGTAAAATATAAAATGACATGCTGATTTTAACTCAACTCCATGCACCCACGCTGGGCCACTGTGTTAACCTGGCAGGTGCCATGTTAACACAGTAGTCCAAGAGGCTGTTTTGCTAAAAATTATATTCCACTTTGTGGAAATCTGGGATTTTTTTATGTTTATGTCTGCCTCTGGACTTACGCTTCAGTGCAAGTATGTTTATTTTGCATATCTCTCCTGAGGTGAAACACAGCTCCATCCCTCATTGGGGAACACCACTCACACACCTAACACACACTCAGTCAATGTGTCAATGTAGTGGACATTCATGGCATAGTGGGAGGTTATCAGAAAAAGCAAAAAGGTCCATCTGTTAGCAAAACTACAAATCACCATGGAACATTAATGACATGAACTGGTAAATGGTCCTCTGGCTGCCGCATCAGTGATGAAATCTCACTGATCTTGGCTCCTAGGGCTGCTATAGTTCAGAGCATCCCAGGCTTCTTCCTAGGCCTGTCCTCCTTCTCTCCTCTTTTCCCCTGTTCTGCCCCCACTTCACCAAGTCTGCTGTGGCCCAGACTCCCATGACTCTTGTGTCCTGAGAACAACACTTTCTTCCCCAAGAGGTTGTCTAAAGTGTTTTCCAAAGATTCCTTATCCTTTAAGAAGAGAACGGGCCAGTAATTTAAAAGAACATATTCTGTAACACATAGATATGTGTCTACTGAAACTTGAGATATTTTTCATCTTTACCAATTATTAACTGCATATTCTTTCTTAAGCTTCTGCAATCTAACTTCTCTTCTCAGTACTTCTTTTGACCCCCTGGGGCCTTCTGTGACCATGCTACTTTGAAGTTTGTGTTTATTTCATTTTAATTTATCTTGATTGGGATCAATTATGCTTCCTGACATTGAAGAGTCCAGTGTAATCTAAGTTCAGAAAATGCATCACCATCATCTCTCCGGATATTGCTTTTTCCTCATTTTCTCTTTCTTCTCATTTGGAAACTCCAGTTACATTTGTGTTAGACTTCATTCTATCTGCCATTTATCTTTCTTTCATATTTTCTATTTCTTACTCTGTCTTTTCTGTATCCTGGGTAATTTGCTCAGTTCTACTTTCAACTTATTAATTTCCTTTCCAGTTGTTGTTTAATCTGTTTTTTAACCCATCCTATTTATTATGTTTTAATTTCATAAAACAAATTTTTAGTTTTCAAACTTCTCTGTGGTTAATTCTCAGATACCCTTATTGATTATGGTAGAATTTTGTTCACTGGTCAAACTTGTAATTTGACTTTGAAATATTATTGTAATCACTTCTATTATTATTTTACAGTGGACATACAACATTTCTATTACCTGAGTTTCTCTGAGTGTAATTGTGCTTTGTCTTCTATGCCAATCCAAGCTCACGGTGAATTTTTATACTTTTTTGGTGAGTTGAACTTTTGGGCCTCCGAGGCCTAAATCCATGGACTTCCTGTAGCAAAGGAGGCTGTAGTGTCACAGAGGAGCTTTTCACTTGCCTCTTCCTAGTGTCCTGGGGTGACTAGATTGAGATGCTTCCTATGCTCCTCTGATCCTGGGATTTAGATCGCAATCCCAAGCTTGCCTGAGAGCAGAGCTCATATCAGGAGTCACTGGAGAAGCCCTTACTTTTTCTCCTCCCAGAAACCAGGCCCAAGGTGCTCCCAATAAATGGCATCTTCTTTTCCTGTCTAAGTTCTAAGCCAACTGAGAAATTTACAGCATGATAATCTAGATGGGAGACCAACCTATCACTTTCCTTATTGATGAAGTCATTGTTGGCGTATTTGGCCATATCTGCAGGCAAATATGCCTCTGAATGCTGTGCCTCAAGCTGACTGAGTGGCCCATCCCATTGGGGCAGAGCAGGGACAGCAAGTCCATTCCCCACACGCATGGAGCGAAGTCTCCTCACTCAGTTCCCTGTTCACCTAAGCTCGCATGCTTTACCCCAGGGATGGCAGGATGGCTTCCAGGTGGAAGTGGGAGGAAAGACTGGGCACATGCACCCTATTTCTTACCCAAATGTACCCATCAGCTACTCATTCTTCTTCCATAGGGAGAAGTAAGAGGTGGCCAGACACCGAGGGTGGACATGGGCTACTTTTTCCATGCAACCCGAGGCATGTGGGGTGTGGCTATGAAGGTCCTGCCTGGGAAGCATCTGTGATGGGCTCAGAGCATGCTGCGAACATGCTAGGGGACCACCTGTCGTCTGTTCTTATGAAACCTGAAGAAATGTCTCCTTAGTGTGCCTCTTCCCGCCCCACCCCTAGCTTGGACCCAGTCCACCCTAACTTATTTTAGACCACTGAGCATCCCCTGCCTGCAGTCCTTCCTGCCTCAACCAGCCTTCTGTTCCTGCCAGGGTCCAGATCTCTCCAAACAGACCTCCTGTTCACTGTGTCCTGCCTGGAAAACTCCGCAACCCCAGTGCCAGGAGACCAATGTCATGTCCTGAGTTGAGCCCACGAAGGGCTTCATCACTGGGACCTGTGAGACTTGGGTTCCAGGGCTGGCCCCATCTGCCCTGTGAACTCACCAAACTTTCCTCACTCCTCAAAACACAGTTGGCCCTGAGCTTTCAGGGTCTGATCGTGCTGAGACCCCCCTCCTTGTTCATCGGGGACCATGGTAAAGGTCATCATTCCTTCCAGGAGGGAGACTTTCCAGACAGTCACGGCAGATGTGGTAGGCTGACCTCTCTCTCTGTGTCTATGTATTTAAATCTCAGAACTCCCAGGAAAAAGATGGACAGAACAAAACAAATATCTTTCAGGCAAAGAAAAGTGTGAGGAAAAGCAACAGGGCTGGAGGGTGTACAGCATCATCAAGAGCGGGGTTGGGTTTGAGTTGCACCAAGAGCTTGTGAAGGGGCTCCATGCGGGACAGGGATTGGGCTGCTGACAGAGGGTGGGGGTCCTTGGACACTGAGAAGACAGGTCCACCAGAGGGAGCCTCCAAGACTCCAAACTAGGCAAGTATGTGGGGTCATGGCATCACGCAAAGATCTGAAAGAGATGCTATCATCGCCTAGTCAAGAAGGGAAATTTGGAGATTCCATTTCCCATCTACTCCCAGCTGTGCCCACTTCTACTCCTACCAAGATGGAGTGGTGGGCAGGGCTTGCACCGCAGAGTGCAGCTAAACTACCTCGGTCAAAGCCCAGTGCCAGCAGCAAAGGCTGGCACCTCCTTTCTTGCCTCAGGTGTCCCAGAAAGTCAAGCATGTGGTTCTCCTTCTTTGGAGCCTACTGACTCCAATCCTCATGCTTCTTAGAAGTGTTGGGATGGAGGACTGGGCCCCCTTTGTCCACCGTGGGAGGGTAGGGACTTGCGTCTGGGCTGCAAAAACAAGCACATAGATGGGGCTGATGGACGCTGACAAAGACCACTCACCAGTTCCTTTAAAATGCATGGATATGTCCTGCCACAGAGTTACATTTCAGAATTGAATCAGCTCAAACCATTGTGCTAGAATCACATTGCATGTTGAAGGCCTGTGGGCTTTGGGGGAGTTCTCGGTGACCAAACAATGGGGAAGTCTCACTGCAAAGTGGTCCTGGCTGGTGAGGGCCTTGCAGTGGATGCAGTTTTCTCAGGCTTCCATGAGAGTGTTAAAGGGAAAAGCATTGTCTCTTAATGCAGCTGTTTGTTGTGTGTTACGTTAGTCTGCTCTCATGCTGCTAATAAAGAATACCTGAGACTGGGTAATTTATAAAGGAAAGAAGCTTAATTGACTCATAGTTTCAACTGGCTAGGCAGGCCTCACAATCACGGCGGAAGGTGAAGAGGAGCACAGTCACATCTTACATGCCAGCAGGCAAGAGAGCTTTTACAGGGGAACTCCCATTTATAGAACCATCAGAACTCATGAGACTGATTCACTACCACGAGAACAGTACGGGGGAACCACCCCCATAATTCTATTATCCTCACTTGTCCCCACTCTTGACATGTGAGGGTTATTACAATTGAAGGTGATGCTTGGGTAGGGCACAGCCAAACCGTATCATGTGTGCACAATGTTTCATTAGTCTGCCCTTCCTTCAATTCTCCCAGTCCGCTGTTCATCTTCCCTACCAATGAACATTATTAACATTCTATGATAATTGCATTTGCAAATGTCAACTTTTCCCAGTGATGTATAAGGCCACAGGTGTGAGGCTGTACATTACAAAGTCTACCACTACTTAGGGCAGGACCAGCTCCACAGACAAAGCTATGTGCGATGAATGAATGAAGGAATGAGCATATTTAAACGTTCACTCCCAAAACAATACAAAATGCCTCCATCTCTGATCAACACATTAATGCTATCTGCAAAATGTGTTTGAGGCACTAAATGTTGTGTCAACATATTATCACTGTAACTAATTTACATGTACACTGGCATATTTAAATGGTAATGAACTAATCACCCTAAGAAGAAGTCTGTAGTTGTATTTATAATAGCATTATCTACTTGTAATCTACGTCCAAAAGTAACTGAAGGTTTAAGTTAAAATTGATTTTACAAGCTAGAGTTTAACATATGTAGAGTTTAAGCAAAGAGGAATCAGAACTTCCCTAAGATGAGATAATGATTTATTAGTAGGAGGTGAAATTAGGTGACACAGGAAAACTGTTACAAATGTTTTGGCTGCTGTAACAGAGTGGTTTAAATAGAAAGTCAGGGCATGGGGCTAGTCTGATGGTGTTTGGGAACTGCTATGACTCTTGAAAAACAGGGTATTACTAATTTTGGCTTCCTTTGGAAAGAAAAGTATTAAGAAAGCCTACGTTTTATCCATGTGGATTTTTAATTACACATTCACTGATTAGGCTAAACACTATGCAAATTGCAAAAATACACACTTTTCTTGAGGTAATCTAAAATGAATTTAGCTATGTCTGGTAAGAAAAAGAAAGCTTATAGGATTCCAGGCCATTGCGGACGTAATCATAATTGGAAGAAACAAGTAAAAGTCAACATAATAAAGGAAAAGTAAGGAAAGTCTGTTGCTGTTGGACCAGTCATCTCCGCTGCATGATTGCTATGAAAGGCCCATCGGATAGTTCGTTTAAATGTCCTGAAGGGGCAGGATGCTTAGGAATGGCTGGTGTCGCCACACCTGGAACCCATCCAGGCTGTTCTAAACAGGAAGGGGCAGAGGGGTCAGTGTGGTCAAACATGATGGGAAGAGCAGGATGACCAGTAAGTGGAAAGCTCTGGAGGCCATAAATAAACAGCCTGATAAAGAGACAGATTGAGGATGGGCTGCACAAATAATCACAAGAAAAGCTGAAGAGGAACAAGAGGCGCAGGGTGGAGAGTGGGGCTTGCAGAGAACGTTTCCATTTAGAGCTGGTGAGCTCCAGCACTGTCTCATGCAGACTGGGGAGTCTGTGGGAGCAGGAGGAGCCAGGCATGAAGATGAGGAGTGAACAGAGGCTCCTCTAGGACTGAAAGGAGAAAGAAGATCCCCCACACCTCCAGTCAGTGCTTCTCCCCAAAAATGCATGTGATGCTGCAAATACGTGGATTTGATGAGTAACTGAGTGTGACGAGCTACACAGGCTCTACATGGGAATGAGAGAACATTCTGATGAAACTTCGCCCGAGAACTGATACTCAAATCCAACTTAACACTGAGAAAGCCGCGTAACTTACTGGGGACTCGATGTGTCCATTGTGAAAAGAGAGCTGGATGTGTCTTCTCACGGTAAACTGTATTCAAGTTCAACTCTAATCCCTGCTCAGAATCAAATGTCACTAAGTTTGAATCGCTGTATAAAATACACTTTCCAAACAAATGTGTCCTTGAGAGGCAACACTGTCCATACTCACAGCCTCTCAGTGTTTTAATTCTCTGCAGCCCATCTCTGTTGCTTTTACAAAAAGTTTTGGCGTGCTGGCCAAAGAACAATCAATCAGCAAGATTTGAAAAAATCAAATAAATGAAGTAGAGTTCAATGTAATATTGAGTATGCATGAAGTTTTGTGAACTTAGCCATATTTTCTCATCGCCCTTTGCTGGGTCTTGGGTAGTCACGGGGTCTCCCCAGTTCTGTACCAGCTGGTTCATCATCTGTAATGCTGACAGCTTTTGGGACACAGGGTGGGTGTGTATGGTGCACATCTTTCCGACTGTGCACGATCTGGCTAAATTCTTCTCTAATTTTGAGTCTCCACCCTGGAGCTTCATTACTGAAGTGAAGCACTGTTTCTGCCCATACATGCAGAGTGAGATTTCTGTAAGCCAATTAAGAACACATTTCTGTTGTGACACTTGGTGGCAATATATGCCACAGTAACATTTGATCCTTAACAAGCGATATCCAGGCTTTTCTAGGGAAAGAAGCAAATATGGACGGAAGCCATCTATCCAGTAAACAGGTATTAATTAACTGGGTCCCTGCTAAGTAAAAACTCAGAATTAATGAATGCATGTCCTGCATTCATATCAACCACAAAATTTATGGGTTTAATTTAATATTTATGAGTCAAATAAAATTGCCACAGTGTTGGATGCATAGATTTATCTATAACCCACACAGTAACCCATTGGGGGTATACATTTACTAAACACCCTACTTTACAGATGAGGAAACTGAGGCCATGGAGAGGCTAAGGTTTTATCCAAGTTCACACATGAGGAGTGGAGACGGGTGTCAAATCTAGACCCCCTGCATTCAAATGTCTGTGTTCCTGGCCATTGCAAAGGCATTTTTCTCATTATTTAAGCTCCTTAAGGAGGCACATTTTCATGTAAGCCATCCAGGAGAAGTTCCTAAAGCTGGTGTTGAATTTGGCTCATGCCTTTGTCAAACTGTGGCATGTGGATGAACTTTCAACCTCTCCCAATAGTTGCTCTTTAATATTGAGGAAGTCCTAGAGGAAAAAGCAAAATTTAAAATATCTAAGCTTTTGATCTTCAACAAACCAGGTGAGAAGTGTTATTATTTTTTTTTTCTGTATATAAGCTCTGACGACTTCCTCTTTGGTATCTTCCAGTTCTCTTTCTTAATTTGATCCTTCTTCTCAGTCTCAGATTATGCTTCAGTGCAAACCCACGGTCAAAAGGCAAATACTTTCCTTATTCCTCACTATGGGTTTCTTTTCAACCCTCTGCATGCTCCCATTTCCCTTTGTGACCAGCCTTTTGTAAGGGGTACCTGTGCCCTCAGGTTCACTTTCCCAGTCTCTCCCAGCTCCCTTTGGCATCGGAACCACCACCTCTTAGGCTCTGCTCTGAAGGCTCCAGTGGGGGCTGAGGCTTGCCCCCTCCCTGACTTCTCCTTCCGCAGGGTCATTTGCAATTTCCCAAGGGTCTGTCCTTGGCTACTTTGGTTCTGAGCTCTCTTGGGCTCCCTTTTCCTCAAAGACCACATAGAGTCTGATGATTACTCAGTTCTAGATCTCCAAGATCTCTAGCTCCTGTTCCCTCACCCTGTAATTCCCCAGACCCTGATGCTCATGGTATCCAAAACCAGCCCCATCCCCATGTTCCCCAAGCCTGGGCCTGACCCTGCATTTCTGGCCATTGCCCATGCCAAATGCTAGGAGTCATGTTTATTTTTCTCTTTCCTTCAATCCTATCTGCAGTAAAGGCTGAGGTTTTTCTGTTTCCAATAGGACTTTTCCCCTCGATGTTCTGTGTCCTCATTTACTTTCTCATGGTCCATTTCCCTACTTAGACGGCCTTTGTCCATTACAAAAGCCCCTTAATGGCTTGCCTGGGTCTAGTTTTTCTTCTCCCCAGCCTGTGCTTCTGTCTCTGGTTAGAATAGTTCTTTATCTAAAACACAGAGATGATCTTTCGAGGGGCTTTTGGTTCCCCATGGCCACCAGATGGTGATCGGTTCTTCAGCACCATTGTCTTGCCACTGCCTCCTCTCTTGGCTCTGTCTTCCAACACTCTACTTTATTCCTGGGTCCAATCCCAGGTAGCAGCTTCTCTTTCCCCAGACATAGCTTGGTGCCTCTGAGCATGTGACTGTCTCCTCTTTCCACCATCGCTTGAAGGGACCTCCCCCTGGAAGCACTTCCCAGACCACTCGGGGCTGCATTCTTCACTCTTCCTATCTGAACACCCCCCTTGTGTATTCCCCATCACCTGGACTTAGGATTGTCTTAGCTGGTTCTCTGGCCGCAGTGAACCACAAGGGCAGGTGCTGCATCTGATTTCTTTCCTACACATGCCCCAGCAGGGCACATGCCACAGCCACAGCTGGAGGAAGCCAACGCTTTTTGTATCCACAAACGAAGGTTTTGATGCCGCCCGTGCTGATTTACTGCTCTCAGATCCAATACCATCTGAGCTTGATTTCCTTTCCCACCTACTTACCTGTTCTATTTCTTCCCAGCCAATGCATGGGAGGGAAAACCCCACATCTTCTAGCAGCAAAGGCTATGCACACCACCAGCCCTGTGGAAGCTGCCGAGGAAATAACCCTTGCTGGCTTGTCTCCCATTCTCCCAGCTGACTCTTCGTTCCTGATATTTCCAGTTGAGTTGAACAATATTCAGATTACAGCCAAGATGCCAAGGGGCCAGCCACATTCATCTTCAGATGATATCCACTGAGAATTTGGCTATCACCTAACGGGGACAAAGCACGTGAGGAGTGGTGCATGTGAGATGATGATATAAAAATGCTAAACCCTTTGGGGGAATGGCTGTACACAGGTCAAATTTGGTAATTCAAACTAACACAGTTTGTGGTCCTCTGGAGAAGGCAGTCACCACTCACCAGATGCTCTCAGGGCTGCTGCAGAGCCCAGGGCGCAGGCACCAGGGCCCCGGGAGAGACCATCACACATGGGCAGGCCATGCCTGGAAGTCTTGCTGTCTTTTTTTTTTTAATTTATAAACAGTAGAATTTATTTCTCAGAGTTCTGGAGACTGAGAAGTCCAAGATCAAGGAGCCAGGTGATTCAGTGTCTGGCAAGGGCTGCTCCCGGCTTCCAAGATGGAGCTTTGCAGCTGCGTCCTCTGGAGGGGGCAATCATTGTGCCCTCATATGGCAGAAGGTTGGAGGAAAAAAGGGAAGGAAGAGCAGGTGAAGCACGTTTTATAAAGACCTTAATCCCTTTCACCAGGAAGAAGCCTTATGACTTAATCACCTCCTGAAGGCCCCATGTCTTAATACTATTATCGCATTAAGAATTAAGTTTTGATGTGAATTTTGGAGAGACATAAACATTCAAACTGTATCACTGCCCATTGCCACTATGGGCTCACGGCTATACAGGGAGTATCTCCCGTTCTGAGGACCCTCTAGGCAGGTATGTACTTGGCTCCCAAGCCTCCCTGTGGTTCCTCACTGTGTGGAGGAGAAATAGGCCCCACATGAGCCGCTAAGGAGGCCTGGGCCAGAGGTGGGCTTAAGGGGTCGGCTCTGTGCCCCCTAACTCTTGGCTCCCACTTAGCTTTCTGAGGAAAATGCAGAGCACCTTTTCCCAGGTAGAGAGCTTAGCTGTCCTCGGCCACCAAGCTCCTAAAGGAGAGAAGAAGAAGGATGAAAAGAGAAGACCGACTTATCCTTCTGCAGAACTCTCTCTGCAACAAGAAACCCTGCTGGCTCTGCTCATGGGCTTTGTGCCTGGCTGCTGAAGTGCTGGTTGGCAGCGGCATCCTCTCTTTGTGTGGTTAAAACCAAAGCTAGGAGAAAGTGGCTGAGAGGCCATCCCCTCCAGAAGGTGCACACTGGTCTCATTTTCCCTCGGGTCAGCCCTTCATTTACTACCTGTGTTACTTACCTTTGAAATTATCTGGAATAGTTGAGTCCTTTAACACAACCACATCACAGCCAGTAAAAATATTTTTGTGTCCAATCCTTAACACATAGCACTGAGTCTTTCTGTCTAAAATCATGTGGGTTTTCACAGTGAATATTGGCAAAGACTTTCCTGGACCAAACTGGACTGAGGTTCCTCGGAGCCTTCTTTGACCTTGGCCCCTGCCCTTGTGGAGCCTGCAGAGACAGCCCAGTTGTGGTCGGAATCCTACTCAGCCAGTTCGGTGAGAATCCGCTCCCTCCAATGTTTGATGGCCCTTGCTATCTGCTCACCCTGGCCTACCTTCAGCAACAATCCTGTTAAGTTGGTTTAGCAAGAATCTCCCGACTGTTAATACCTCTTCTTGGGAATCTTCCGCCCACTGACCCCCCACTCCCCTGCTGGCTGTTGATCCCCACTTTGCTGTGTTTGTGGCTGAACCCTCTCTCTCTCCCATGGTCACAGTTTTGACACCTATCACCATAGTTCTGAAAAAACTCTTTCTTACCGTGTTAACCAAACCAGAAAAAATCTGTTTTTAACTGCATGTTAACATCTCCACAGACGGCTTTTATGGGTTTTGCTTGTTAGAAAAATGGTCCATTGTCATCACGACTGCATTACCAAACCCGTTTGACCACAGGCATCTGACCTCAAGGACACAGACTTTTTAGAAATGAGTTTTCTTCCTGCTGTTGCATGTAGCTGTGTCCTTGTTTCAGCTCCTGGGTACAATTTGATACCATAAAATGTAAGTGAAGACACATTTTCATAGAGGGTCTCTGGACCTTTTCTAATCAGAGAGGTGGGTGGCAAAGAGAGGACAAGTCAGCTCCCTCCACACAGGGGAAGTAAGGCCACCAGCACAGAGTGTGTGGATGGTTCCGTGTCCCGGAGCAGGAAGAATATTCCTTCCTCCTGTCCATGTTACCTCCTCATTTTCAGTTACAATAGATGTCAATCTAATTTACTGTATAAATGTAAAAGTCTTTTGTAGCTTTGCATTTTATAGTAAATCTTTTAAAAAATATGTTAGGACAATACACAATATTTCTCCAACTCATGATTGCCCCCTCACACGTACAGATGTGCACACACACACACACACACACAGACACAAGCACAAAGCAAAAACAAGTCCTTTTTAAATAAAAAGTGGAGCAATAAATCTTTCACTTCAATTTCTATAAGGAAATTATTCATAATAGGATGGGAAGTTTTTAGTTTGAGTTGGAATATTCTTAAATTGATGACATTAGGTGTTTTTAGCACCTTTTATTATGTAGAAATTAAGAGAATATAGAGTTAGGAATATATAAATATATATAAATATATAAATAAAAAATATAAAGCAAAAACTTGGGTTTAACTAAAAGATATACAGTTGAAGCATTTATTTGAGTAACTCAAGTCAAAAAACATCTCTTGAGAAAGATGATATTGCTCTTTTGAAGGTTGTAGCTGAATTTCCTGTAACTCTTTTCAATTCACCTGGGGACTCTTAAATAAGTAGACTGCCAGTTTACTTCCCTTGGAAATTCTGATTCCACAGGATTTTCATTTTTCAAAGAACATTCTCTAATGATTGTGATGATTGGACGAGTTTGGTAGCCACCGGCCCAGACAAGTTCATGATTGCACCATGAAACTATTAGGCTGGTGGAAAAGTCATTGCGGTTTTTTAAAAGTAATGGCAGAAACTGCAATTACGTTTTCACCAAACTAATATGTCTATAGTCATGGCAAAGTTTGTTTTTCTGCTTCTCATAAACTTGAATGCTGGTCTGAATTATGAAACACTGGGCATTTATAGTGTCCATATACCTTCGAGACTCTGAAGACACTCTGGGTCAGGAGTTTTCCAACTATGCTTTCCTCAAGATGGTAGAAACCAGGGTGAAGTTGTGGAGGGTGACAAAGGCACCTCAGAAGGACTAAGGTTTCCCTGTCATAAGGCCTGAAAAGCAGAGCATGCCACCACTGAGTATCTTTGTAGCATTCTTCCACTTAGGTTTCCTTTGAATAAAAGATTTCCTGGCTTTAAAAATTGTTCGAGAGCAATGATCATCCAGACCAGTGTTACTCAATCCATGTGAAAATGCAGCCTCGGATTCTCTGGGTCTCCACGAGGGTGGATGATCCTCATTTTCTGCAGTCTCCCAGATGATGTTGCTGCTACTGATCCAAGAACCAGTTTGAAGAGCTGGGATCTAGACCAGTGCTGTGGAATAGAAGGAATGCAAACCACACATGTAATTGCAAATATTTTAGTAGTCCCAGAAGAAGTAAAGACAAAAAGTAGTGCAACTATTTTAATAGATTTCATGAAACCGAATTCATGTAACACGTGATCGAGTAAACATGCGATCAATTAAAAACATACCAATGCAGTATTTTATTTTCTTTTTGTTTATTCTAAGTCTTTGAAATCTGGTGGGTCAGTTACATTTAAGGCACACCTCAATGTGGATCGCTACATTTCACGTGTCCAGTGGCCACGTGCTCTACCCTACTGGAAAGTGCAGAGCTAGCCCACATACTGATCCAACGTTTAAATCATTTTCAATGATGTTTCAATATGGTATTTTCAGTCACTTCTCAAACATTTATAAATAACAGGAAACATATCTTCTAAAGTTGTCCATTTATCCTCAGTCAGCTTTTTAAATTATTTCTCCCTACTTAGGCCAAAATTTCTCATTGTGTCTTCCATTCATTGCTTCTAATTCTAACTCTTGGAGGTGCACAGAACTAAGTGAATCTACTTTTTACAAAATATTTTCACATAATGGGAGTCTTTTTTCCCCCTTTTTTGAGCTTTCTCAGATCTTGCCTTATTTTACAAAGTCCTGACTTGTTTTTGAGTTATGTTTGCCTATTTTTTATTGGAATAGTTTTTGGCCCCTTTTACACTCAGGATGTAGGATCAAGCACCACGTTCTAGCTACTCTCTGAGCAGTGCAACATCCTTGTTTTAGCAATGATTCAGTCTGGGACAGCTCAGCACTTGTTAAAGCAATGACCCTTGGGGACACCTTTATCTCAGCATCAAGGAGCACCCTGGGCACATCCACCCATGGACCACTGGGACTGTGCAGGGCTCTGTCTACCCCAGGCAAATGCTGCTGTGTTTTATTCAGCTCGTTGTCTACAACACAAGGACGTTTTGGATGCAGATTTCATCATCCATGGAAATCATTATTACATCAAGCCTCATGCCATGCAAAAATGTGGACAGTATTACCTCAATGCCCACATCCTAGTGATGACAAATTCCAGCTCGGCCTTGATCCAATGGCCCACATCCTTGGGGAACTGTCTTTCAATATTCTTTGAACCAGTAAGGCATCTCAATTGCAATAGCATGCCATCTATGTGCTTTCCTCACCCCCAGAAGAAAAGAACATGATATTTGCCAGTGTGTTGCAGACATTGACTGTGTCTATGCTGTTTTTCTTATCTAGAAATCAGTAATCTTGTCCCAAAAGATGAAGTTCACCCAATCTGTGTTTATGAGGAGCCCAGGTGGACACCAGAGATAGCCGCCCCTTTACTTCCTGTTCCTAGACTGACCCATTTACCTCTGACCCAGGCTGACATCCAGCTTCCTCTTGAGCACAGTCAGAACTGCACTTGCTCCTCCGAGTTATCCTGTCCCTGTGCTACCCTGTGGCTGCTCAGAATCTCTTGCAACATATTCACAATGTCCTTCATAAGTTATTTTTGGATCCCAGGATATAATTTGTCCAGGCCCAAAGGTAAGACCTCATTTGCAGACTGAAAGATGCCTTCTTACAAATCTTTTACCTCACTTGGACTTCAATTCCCTGTTCCAGTCCTTATTTTATCTATGTCTTCCAGTCCAAAATATCTTTAACTTCAAGAAAGAATATGAGGGCAGATTAGAAGCAGAGGAATTTGGTGTTTTAATCCTCTACATACGTATAAAGAATGCTATTAACAATGAGCAATGAGTGGAGGTTCTTTTCTTTCCACTACTTTCTTGGTCCTTCTTCCTAGTCCATGAATTCATTTAATAAACATTTTAATGAGTGGTTCTTATGTGGTAAGAACTGTTCTGATCACTGGGGTCACAGAAATGAAGAAAACCACCATGGTCCCTTACTCCCAAAACTTAGATGCTACTGGACTCTCAGCCACATGGGAAGTGGAGCATACTATGTTCTGGCCCAAGATTCTAGGGATTATTGAGTAATTACCACAGAAATGGGGAGTTTTTAGTACTTTCTTTCCCCCACATTGGCTAACACCCCCAAATTCATGTTAATGATATGCCACATGGTGATTTTCTCATCTATAATATCATATGGCCCAATACAAGCTATCCTCTTGTGTATTTATTTACTGTAGTTAGAAACAGGGAGGATAGTTACTGGAAGACATCCATAGAAAGAAAGCATCATTCTTCATTTGCCATTAGATTTCTCTTGGTTTACCAAGATGTGGGTTCCTTTAGGTCTAAGGCTAAGGAGACTTGATAAAATGGTCCGTTTTGTCATATTAGCCTTTGGCTCTTATATCCACTGTGGCCTCCTAAGTTAAGTTTGAAATTTGAAGTTTGGAGGTGGTTATTTTGTCATTTTGCAGATAGTATGTAACAAAATCATATTTTATAAATTTATTTTCAAATCACATTTGAGATACATATGAAACGCAATATGAGGTCAAAAATTATATAACAGCTATCAGAGACCCTTTGACTATCTGTGTTTTTCCTTTTTTGATGTTTCCTTAAAATTTATCGAATAAACATTCCTAAAATAGGGGTGGGGGGCATAGAACTTCCAAGATGGCTAATTTTACTGGGTTTTTTATTCAATAAAAAAATATTTTCTGAAAATGTTGTGACTATATGACTTAAAGTTATGTGTCACTTGGTAGTTCTATGAATTCAGTGATAAAGAACTAAAATCCTATTCGAGGCTACAATTTTATAAAGCAGAATGTTGTATAATGTAAGAGATCACAAAATCACTCAATAAATGATTAATATGCCAACATCAATCACAAAAGAATAGCACCTATTTTGCCTTTCCTCTTATTGTAGATGAGAAAAGCCACCATGTGGCATATTAATACTTTTGGGGGACATTAGGAAATATGGAGTAAATAGAGGAGAAGGAAAAAGGTTAATAATTTTATTTAAAAGCGGTTTTCTAATTATCTTGCATTCACAAATGTCATATGTTTTATTTTTAAAATATCATGTTGGCCTTTCTAAAAATGCAGTGTTCTGTATTGCGTTTATAACACCAAGGCGTTATGTGGGCAGATGCAAACCTTTCAACATTCGGATTATGAGTAGTGCTGTGATCCTATGCCAAACTCAATCATATCGTTTATTTCAAAGTAATGTCTAGAGGGGGGCCCAGCAGGAAGTATGGCTTCCCCTGACGTTGCTGGAGAGACTCCGTGGACCGATGCAGGGGGCTGGATGGCCAAAGACAACTGGAGTGTTTGCTAAGGATGTTGTCTACAGCCCACCTTTTTTGAAAGTGAGAGGCCCACCAGAGCCTTATGGCTGCAGACGATGGGCAAAGTAGAAGACAGAAAACATACAAAGGAGAGAATACCCCAATTTGGAATGTAAGCAAATTTAGAAAGAAACCAGACAGGCTTAGTTAACAGAGATGAGATTCCCATTTAAGTTTGACTTTTTACCATCTGTGAATGCTTTAAAATGTATGCATGTGTGTGTGCACACATGTGTATGTGTGTGTGTCTAGTGGGGCTGAATATATATATATACACACACACACACACAACCACACATACACATGCATACACACACATCATAGATTTATGTGTCTGCATTATATTCACTGTTCTTTAACAGGCTTGTTTGCTGTGAGAAGCATTGTATAGAACATGCCATTCTTTTCAGAATTTAGTGTTTTGGTAGCCTGAAATAACACACAACACATCCATAGAAAATAACTACTGATTGTCTACGTGGCTCTATATTCGGCAAGTACCCTTTACATTACTATGAAAATATGTCCAGCTTAGTGTTTCCAGGAAGAGAGAGACAGAGAGAGTGAGAAACAAAGAAAGAGAGGGAGGAGAGAGTTAATTTTGCCTTCAGCATGTTTATAGTGTATGTATACAACCTTAATAGTCTTTTATTTTACTGACTATAAGAGTGTCAGTAACACGACACATATTGTTAGCACTACTGCTCTGAAATTCGGTTTGCTTAGAGTTCATTTCCATGAGGCTGGGCCTGGACCTCTCACCGGGGGACCTGGCTGCAGGAGGCATTGAGGGTGGGGAACCTCATGGGGTAGGGGAGGACAGAGTACTGTGTGTTCCGAAGAAGAGTTTATAAATATTCTTTCAAAATTGTCTAGCACGTTCAAAGGCATTTTTAATATTGCTTTAATTTAATATTGGCACAGAGCAATGTGTCTTCACAGTATTTTCCCCTAAATCCGTGTTTGTAGCGTCTAACACACAAAGGGTGGAAACAGAAAAAAATGTCAGCTATGCCTTTCATATTCTGAAACGAGACCACATATAAATGTAGAAAGTCATGTTAAAGAGGTTCATACACATAGACTCACGCATCCCACATATCAGGGTCAGAGGTGCACAATCAGAGGCAGCTTTTAGTCGAAGGGGCCAAAAAGAGATCGTACCCTTTATTCTGTCCTTCTTTGATCTCTAACCCCCACCCCAATCCCCACCCTCTAGGACACAGGAGCCAGAATGACCTAAACAGCCAATAGCATTTTGGGGTTAGTCTGACTAGTGACATCCACACTTTCTGCGCATGGATCAGGCCTCTTCTGCCATGTGCAGCCCTCGGGGCCCCTCCCAACTGCTCTCTGCATCTCACACCCTGACTTGGAGCCACAGGTGGGCTGCCCATCTCAGGACAGCAGGGCAGAACTGGGGCTCTAGGTGGGACACTCCATCTTCTGGTAGAGGACCACCTATTGTCCAGCCTGGGCCAATCTGTTCCCTGCCCTACGTGAGCAGGCCCTGGGGCAGGGTGAGCCCCTTCCACCTGCCTCCCTCCTGGATGGACCCTCGGAGGGCTTCCTGGGACCCCAGAGGGTCTGCCCCTTTTCCTAGGTCCCTTGCCTGAACCAGTAGCTCACATGCTCCTGCTTCCAGGTGTGCATAGCCCTGGAGCCCCAGGGAGGCTGGGGAAGGACACCGGGGGGTGCCACCTCATTGGTAGGGCAGGCTCCTCTCAGAATCTGAAAGGGAAGTGGAGAATGGACTGTGACTGCCTTTGGGGTCCCCTTCAGTTAGGACACACCATTCCCTGACTGGACTAGAGGCCTAAGGGAGGAAGCTAAGAAGCCTTCACTTTGGGAATCCACCCTTTCCACAACCTCCCTAGGCCTGGGGACCTTCCCAGGAGGTTCTCTGAGGCAGGATCTGGAGTGACCTAAGCAAGGAGGATGGTAGGGTTAGTGGATGGAGGTCTTAAAGATGTCCTCCATCAAGACAATTGCTTGGCTTGTTAAGCTAATTTTTTTCTGTAGGAACCTCTTTTGGCACTTCAGTATTTGTCTGTTTCCAGGATCTTCTCTATATTTCTTCTGTGAGAAACACTAACCCCTCCCCAGGCACAAGAATGTCTCAGGGGAAGGAGAGACAGGTCATGTGTTCACAAGGGCAAAAAAAGGCTACATGTAATTTACAATATTATGTATACATGTACAGAAATACATACATCCCTTGCAGCAATCATTTCTTGAGTAACTACTATGAAATTCACCTGTTAGGTGCATTGTAAACTGTGAGATCAACAAAAATAGATGAATTACTTTGAATTAAATTGTAATGTCCACAAAAGCCCACATAAATCTCTCCCCATATTTTGACTAATGAAGGTACCTTCAAAATAAATCTCCTTGAGATCCATGATTGTTGCACATTTCAAATAAAAATTTTCATAAACTCTAAAACCATTAAAAATATTGCTCCAGAAGTAGCAGATTAGCAATTAGAATACATTAAAAAGGCCAGTATGGTGGTAAAGGAGCTAGCACCCTCTTCCATGGACACTTAAATGCAAAACAGATACCAAAACCAGACAAAGACACATCAAAAATAAAACTATGGGACAAAATCCCTGATGGATATTGATGCAAAAATTCTCAACAAAATACTAGCAACCTCAACTCAACCACACATTAAAAAGGTCATCATGATCAAGTAGGATTTCTCTCAGGGATGCAAGGATGGTTCAACACTGGCAAGTCAATCAATGTCATACATCATATCAACAGAATGAAGGATAAAAACCACATGATAATTTCAATTTATGCTGAAAATCATTTGATAAACATCAACATCCCTTCATGATAAAAATCTTCATATAGAAATAACATTCTTTGACACAATTAAATCCATATATGACAGAGCCACAGGTAGTTTCATATTGAATGGGAGAAAATAAAAAATCTTTCCTCTAAGATCTAGAATATGTAAAGGATGCTTAGTGTCGCCACTGTTATTCAACATAGTACTGGGGGTCCTAGTTAGAGCAATAAGACAAGAGAAAGAAATCAAGGGCATCCAGATTGGAAAGGAAGAAGTAAAATTATCCTTGTTTGCAAATGATATGATTTTATATTTGGAAAAATGTGTAGAATCCACCAAAAAATACCTTTTAAACTGATAAATTCAATAAAGTTGCAGGATACAAAACCAACAAACAAAAATTAGTGACATTTTATGTGTCGAACAGCAAACAATCTATAAAAGAAATTAAGACAAAATCCCATTTATAATAGCTACAAATAAACTACCTAGAAATTAACTTAACCAAAGAACTGAAGGTTCTCTACAATGAAAACTAAACTATAAAACATTGATGTAAGAAATTGAAGGCATTCATCACAGAAATAGAAAAGACAATTCTAAAATATATATTGAACCACAAAATACACAGAATAGCCAAAGCTATTCTAAGCAAAAAAGAACAAAACTGAAGAAATCACATTACCTGACTTCAGATTACACTACAGAGCTATAGTGAACAAAATAGTATAATGCTGGCATAAAAACAGACACATAGACCAGTGGAACAGAACAGAAAAGCCAGAAATAAATCCACAAATCTATAATGAACTCATTTTTGACAAAATTTTCAAGAACACGCACTGAGGAAAGGACAGTCTCTTCAGTACACAGTGCTGGGAAAAGTAGATATCTGTATGCAGAAGAATGAAACTACACCCCATCTCTTTCTATACACAAAAAGCAAATCAAAATAGATTGAATATTTAAATCTAAGACCTCAAACTATGAATCTACTAAAAGAAAATTTTGAGGAAACACTCCAAGATACTGGTCTGGGCAAAGGCTTCTTCAGTAATACCCCAAAGGCAAAGGCAACCAAAGCAAAAATGGACAAATGGGATCACATCAAGTTAAAAAGCCTCTGCACAGCAAAGGAAACAATCAACAAAGAGACAACCCACAGAACGGGAGAAAATATTTGCAAACCACCAATCTGAGAAGGGACAAATAACCAGAATATATAGGGAGCTCAAACAACTCTACAGGAAAAATCTAATAATCAAATTTAAAACTGGGCAAAAGACCTAAATAGGCATTTCTCAAAAGAAGACATCCAAATGGCAAACAGGTATATGGAAAGCTGCTCAACATCACGCAAGTCAGAGAAAAGCAGATTAAAACTACTATGAGATATCATTTTACCCCAGTTAAAATAGTTTTTATTCAAAATACAGGCAATAACAAATGCTGATGGGCATGTGAACAAAAGGCCCCTTGTGCACTGTTAGTGAGAATGTAAATTAGGACAATCACTGAGGAGAACAGTTTGGAGGTTCCTCAAATACCCAAAAGTAGAGCCACCATATGCCCACTGCTAGGCATATACCCAAAAGAAAGGAAATCAGTATATCAAAGAGATATCTGCAGTCCCATGTTTATCGTAGCACTGTTCCCAAAGGCCAAGATATGAAATCAATCTAAGCCTCCACCAACAGACACATGGATAAAGAAAATGGGGTGCACACGCACAACGGAGTGCTATTCTGCCATAACAAAGAAAGAATGGGATCCTGTCATTTGCAAGAGCATGGATGGAACTGGAGGTCATTATGTTAAGTGAAATGAGCCAGGCACAGACGGACAAGCGTCACATGCTCTCACTTATTTGTAGGAACTGAAACATTTGAACTTATGGATATAGAGGTGGTTACCAGAGTCTGGAAGGGAAGTGGGAGTGAACAGAGTGAGGATGCTTGAGGCTTACAAACAATCGTTAGAAAGAATGAATAAGATCTAGTATTTGATAGCACAACAGGGTGACTATGGTCAAAAATAATTTAACTGTACATTTTTAAATACCTAAAAGAGTATAATTAGATAGTTGGTAACACCAAGGAGAAATGCTTGAGTGATGGACAACCCATTTACCCTGAGGAGATTATTACCTATTGCCTGTATCAAAAACATCTCATGTAACCCCAAAATATATACACTTACCATGTGCCCACAAAATTAAAAATAAAATTTTAAAAATATTCCCGCTAAAATTCAACTTAACAAATAAGTTGTACGTGAAGTTTCAGTTTCTAAAGAAATTATTATTATTATTATTATTTTTTGAGACGGAGTCTCACTCTGTCACCCAGGCTGGATGGAGTGCTGTGGCCGGATCTCAGCTCACTGCAAGCTCCGCCTCCCGGGTTCACGCCATTCTCCTGCCTCAGCCTCCCGGGTAGCTGGGACTACAGGCGCCGCCACCTCGGCTGGCTAGTGTTTTTTTGTAGTTTTTAGTAGAGACGGGGTTTGACCGTGTTAGCCAGGATGGTCTCGATCTCCTGACCTCGTGATCCGCCCGTCTCGGCCTCCCAAAGTGCTGGGATTACAGGCTTGAGCCACCGCGCCCGGCCTTCTAAAGAGATTATTAAAGCATTTTATGCTAATAGAGAAAAAAAATAGTCAGTGCTACCTGAGCCAGTCATTTTTAGGGAAGATCATTGCTGCGAGTCCAGGAATGCTCCCAGTTAGGACCCCTGTGGGGTCACCCAGGAAGAACCAGACCTGGTGGACTTTGTTGACCCAGACTGAAAAGTCAACATCCATTTTTCCCACACAGTGGCACACTGCAGAGTGAGTGTGAAGGTTTAGATCCTCTGAAACTACCCCCTCAAGTCATTCCTGAGACACAGGAGAGTGCGTGGGTACGTGTGTATATATATGTGAGTCCTAAATGGTTTCAGCCACTTGGGATGCAGAAATCTCCCTCCTGGAGCGACCTGCTTGGGTTTATAATAAATCAATATCCCCTGAGAAATCCTGGTTCCCAGGAGCTCTGCTGTGTTTGCTAACTGTCTGCAGAGAATCCAGGCTCTCTGGAGGCCCCCAAAACAACCCCGTGCTGTGCAAACAAAGCCTCTGGACAGCAGCATAGCCCCTACAACGTCTTCCCTAGTTGCAGATGGCAGACACCGAGTATGAAATAAAGGAGGTTATAGTTAAATAACTGCGATGAGGAAATATTTCCCTGAGTCGGGAGGCAGGATTCCGGCCGTCCAGTTCATAATTAAGCAATAATCCCAAGAAACGCAGCCATTACCAGCAGTTAATGACGACTTTGTTGGTTAACAGCTCGACCTGAAGCTGAAGATTGTTAACACTCTATCAAACTCCTTGTTAAGAGTGCTAAGTTTTTATTTAAACACGCTTGGATCGCAGCTGGAGAGCTGTGGGGGCATCGGGCATCCCCCAGTGGCTAATGACCAGTTTTTTTCCATCAGTCAGAGCACCGGGCACATTCCATTATGTTTATATAATAGTTGTTAACTGCCGCACACTGGTGCCACTTTGTATGGGGACCTCATATGACACGAGGTTCAACTCCTTCTCCTCCCCTTGCACCAAAGACATATTTGCAGTTGTTTTCCTTGTTATTGATGTTGCCAACATTTTGACTTCTGTGATTTACCAAAGGCATGTTTTGGAATTTAAGGGAATGCACAGGAAAGGCTAGATACATCAGATTGAAGTGGGGACATGTTATCAGCCTGCAGGCTTACCCAAGCCAAACCTGAAGGGTGCAAGGCCACGGCAGCCTCCTGAGAACTCCAGGCCTTCTCTTTGAAGGTGGTCAATCGTCAATGCAATTGTCATCAGAAACATGTCATAGTTATTAGCCAAAGAGCTATTTTCCCTTTAGGATTCTGCATTGATTGGAAGCTATCCTCACATAAACCTGCTGCAAATGCTTTCATCTCTTCTCCTTTTTCTTTAGCATAAATGAGAGGCCTGTATTGGGAATGTCAAGCTGCCTTTAGTCAATCATTAGACTCATCAGAGGAAGCCAGAGCAGGTAGGAGCTTCCAGAGAGGAACCTGGGTGTCTGTATGTGTTCAGGTGTGCAGGAAGACAGCGGGATTCTCCACCATCTGCATAGACATGAACTTGGGTGCCTGGGTATGTTCAGGTGTGCAGGAAGACAGCAGGATTCTCCACCATCTGCATAGAGATGATCTTGGGTTCCTGGGCATGTTCAGGTGTGTGTGGAGACTGTGGGATTCTCCACTGTCTGCATCGAGATGAACCTGGGCACCTAGTCATGTTCAGGTGTGCAGAAAGACAGTGGGATTCTCCAGCATCTGCATAGAGATGAACTTGGCCACCTGGGCATGTTCAGGTGTGCGTGGAGACAGCAGGATTCTCCACTATCTACATGGAGATGAACCTGGGCACGTGGGCATGTTCAGGTGTGCGTGGAGACAACGGGATTCTCCAGCATCTGCATGGAGATGAACCTGGGCATGTGGGCATGTTCAGGTGTGCGTGGAGACAACGGGATTCTCCAGCATCTGCATGGAGATGAACCTGGGTGCCTGGTCATGTTCAGGTGTGCATGGAGACAGTGGGATTCTCCACTATCCACACAGGGATAAACTTGGCAACCTGGGCACGTTTAGTTGTGCAGGAAGACAGTAGAATTCTCCACCATGTGTATAGAGATGAACCTGGGTGCCTGGGCATGTTCAGGTGTGCGGGAAGACAGCGGGATTCCCCACAATCTGCATAGAGATGAACCTGGGTGCCTGGG
>NW_012115110.1:1387729-1402832 GCF_000951035.1 Colobus angolensis palliatus
TGGGTGCCTGGGCATGTTCAGGTGTGCGGGAAGACAGCGGGATTCCCCACAATCTGCATAGAGATGAACCTGGGTGCCTGGGCATGTTCAGGTGTCCGGGGAGACAGCGGGATTCCCCACCATCTGCATAGAGATGAACCTGAGCACCTGGGAGTGTTCAGGTGTGTGTGGAGACAGTGGGATTTCTCCACCATCTGCATGGAGATGAACCCGGGCATCTGGGCGTGTTCTGTGTGTGGGAAGATAGCAGGATTCTCCATCATCTGCAAATAGATAAACCTGGCCACCTGGGCATGTTCAGGTGTGCAGAAAGACAGCGGGATTCTCTACTATCTGCATGGAGCCGTGACGCATACTTCTTTCTTATGACTGGAAGAAAAAGTTCAATCAAAGGAACCCACGTGGACAGGCTCAGGTGTGTTGCTGACCGTGTTCCATGTTCCCATCGTTCACATGGAGTCCACACAGCTCTGCCCTAGCCCTGCCAAGTTAGCATCTCACGAACCCACTCCTTTGTGGCTTCTGTCAGAGGCATCCAGAATTCATTATCATATTAATGTCAGGATGGGCTCCCCTGGAACTCTGAGTTTTGTCTGTGCAAGGGCTTCCCGGGGCATTGGAGAAGCAGAGCAAAGCCTTTAGAGCAGGAGGCATTCAGTGCGAGGTACAGATGGGCCAGGCCCTTTGTTCTGTGTGGCCTGGTGGGGGGGCTGTTCTGGGAAGCAGCCAGCCTGCCTTGGTCTCAGTGAACATGGATGTGCCATTGTGTGCGTTTAATTGTCACTATGTGCCTGGAATCTGAGGGGTGCTCTGGAGGATGAGGACAAGTGCTGGGAGCCCTCTGCCAGACCAAACAGAGGCCCAGTGCTCCTGCATTCAGTCCCTGTCACCTTTGCTCAAAGAGGGATCCTCCTGACAAAGCAATTAAAAAGTATGACTTGTTTACAAAGCCATCTATCCACAAACCCCAGGATGATCTCTCTGGCACTTTCGCACATGGCTGTCTTAACAGGTTCTCCTACTACAAAGCAATTATTTAGACCCTGAGATATCAAGACAGGTGGACAAATAAAAAACTGACCACAGTGCCTCCTGAAAGGAGACTAAGGGGCCATGTGGTATTTCCTGTCTCTTTTAGAGACAGGGTCTTCCTCTGTTGCCCAGGCTGGAGTGCAGTGATGGGACTGTGGCTCACTGCAGCCTTGACCTCCTGGCCCAAAGCAATCCTCCCACCTCAGCCTTCCAGAGTGTTGGGATTACAGGTGTGAGCCACTGCACCCAGCCTGAATTTCCCCTTTGAAAATGCCATTGTCCCCCGCTAATGCTGAGGCATCTGTTTTACAGCCACCTCGTGTCTTTGGTTATATAGAAGATCTTTCTTTGCCAGGCAAGACTCAGTCCAGTGAAAACACTCACTGGGCATGGCCTGGCGTTCTGTATGCTGACAACACAGCTGTCCAAAGGCAAGGGGTTAGGATTTTCTAAAGCATGTTTCTTAGCATGGCAGTGACACAATGAGTTATTTGTTACATTTAGACAGAGCCCAAATTTTTCCTTTTAGTCATGGGTTACTTTTTTTAAAGTGAGTTTTAAGTAAATGCTTACAAAGAACCCAGGGTGAAGATCTGGGCTGGTCTCAGGTCGCGTTTCTTGGATTTCCCCTCCAGATGCTCGTCCCTTGTCTGCCCTACATGCCCTCCTGATGCATCCCTTCTCCCGTTCCAGCAGTGACACCCTTTCACCTGCACCTTGCTGCCACACCCTCGACATTCCTGAAGTCATTTATCTTCTGATTCATCCAGGACGGCTTCCTTCCAGATGCAGCTGGGCCTCTGCCTTTATGCAGGAACCCATCAGAGAAATCACACTGCCTTCTCATCACCTGCCTTTCTGTATTTAGAGGGCTGTGTGTACCGCAGTACTAAGAATTTAATTAGGTTCTTTGGTTGCTTACGGAGATGTACTTTCATCATTTCAATGAAGTCCAATGTCTCAGCAGAAGAAAGAGCATCTCTGTCTGTTCTCCTGTCCTCATGGTATCCGTGTGGGTGGCCTCACCCCGGCAGATATTTGGGCACTTGGCCCTGAGTGAATGCTTGGCATGTATGACCCTACTGTGCCATTCACTCAAGCTTCTGTGCTTCTCAAGTCTTTAGACCTGGCATTTCTCTCTTGGCACAACCTGACCCTTTTCCATCTTCTTTGTCAGACACCATAGCAAAAGATGTGCGCATGGAAGCATCTTCTCCACTTTCTAATGATTGTCTTGTTAAATTAAATTCATTTTAAAGCTGTCTCTTTCCGTATTTTAAGTGTGCACTACAGGTCTCTCTGTACATGGTGAACTGAAACCTAACTGGATGTGTAGATAGACTGTAACCTGCTCTTGTGCCAATCACCAAGTTTTGGCCAATCACAGGTGGTCCACTGTTCAAGCCAGGTTCAAATAAGGCAGCCTGAGGTGTTCCTGTGCCTCACTTCCTTTGTTCTGTCGATCAATCCTTGCTGACTACACAGCGCTGCAGTCTCTCTGAATCTATTCCACTTCGGGGACTGCCAGATTCTTGAATTGTTCTTTGCTCAGTTAAACTCTCTTAAACTTAATTGTCTGAAGTTTTTCTTTTAACAGTCTTTGACCATCAGACGAGAGGGTGAATTTGGAATGCTCTTAGGGGGTCTAGGACTTTGCCTTTGATTTTCATTTCATTTTATGTTATTCTGATATGAAATCAGCTCCAGTGGTCTCCTCATGGGGCTCCTGGGGGCCATGGTCCTCAGAGAGCTCACTGACGGTCTACTGAAAGAATTGGCGCCTGCAAGAGTATAACGCTCTTGTGGAAGGGTGGCTGCTCCTACCCTGGGAAGTCCTCACCCACCCATCCATACGCATTTTTTCCCTCCCTGTCTCTGAGCTGCCCTCTTGACTCTGGCCTAGTTTCTCCAACTCTGACCACTTTTGTCTCTTTATACAACACAGCCTCCTCCCATCTGGTACCTCAGGGAGCCACTGGCCATTTCTGGGCACTCTTCAGTGGGTGGGCATCTAAGCCACTTCCAGTAAACACAGCCCCCTTGCCTGCAGACACCTGCCTTCTGCCATCAACCTTATTAGGCCTTTAGCTCAGATTCCCTGGTGCGAACCCATGGCCCTCTTCCAATAGGCCATCCTCCTCAGCCTTGAACCAGAGTATTTGAAATGGACGTGCTGGGACTCTCCCACTCCGACTGTGTTTTCAAATTCATGTCTTCACTGGAGGGTGTTTTCCTTTCATTTTGATGCAGCAGTTTTCGCCACGACCCCTGCCATCCTCCCAGCCAGACCTTCTCCTGACTCCAAGCTGCCTCGCCCTGTCCCTGTCTCACTCCCCACCCATGTCAGTTCTGCCTCAGACACTTCTTCCTGCTCCTGTCTTCACCCGTGCTCCTTGGTATCCCCTCCACTTCCACCGCCTCCATGGGAGGGACTTCCCTGTGACCGACTCTTCTCTGGAGCTCCAAGCCTGGATTCGCAAGCTGGACCTTCTTGGAGTCTCACAAATAAAATGCACCCCAAACACACCCTTAACACTTTTGCCCAGACCCTTATGGCCCTCTTGATTCCTCTGTTTGTATTAATGATGTCCACATTTTTCACTAAACTCGGAGCAAAGTCTTTTTTTTTTTTTTCCAATTTTTTTTTTTTTTTGAGACGGAGTCTTGCTCTGTCGCCCAGGCTGGAGTGCAGTGGCTGGATCTCAGCTCACTGCAAGCTCCGCCTCCTGGGTTTACGCCATTCTCCTGCCTCAGCCTCCGAAGTAGCTGGGACTACAGGCGCCCGCCACCTCGCCCGGCTAGTTTTTTGTATTTTTTAGTAGAGACGGGGTTTCACTGTGTTAGCCAGGATGGTCTCGATCTCCTGACCTCGTGATCCGCCCGTCTCGGCCTCCCAAAGTGCTGGGATTACAGGCTTGAGCCACCGCGCCCGGCCTTTTTTTCCAACTTTTAAGTTCAAGGGTACAAGTGCAGGTTTGTTGTATAGATAAACTTATGTCACGGGAGTTTGTTGTATAGATTATTTCATCACCCAGGTATTAAGACTAGTACCCATTAGTTATTTTCCTGATCCCCTCCCTCCTCCCCCCCCACACCCCTTGAAAGATCCCAGTGTCTGTTGCTTGCCTATATGTGTCTATGTGTTTTCATCATTTAGCTCCCATAAGCTCTCTCACTTACAAGAAGTGAGAACATGTGGTATTTGTTTCTCTGTTCCTGCATTAGTGTGCTAAGATAATAGCCTCCAGCTCAATTCACGTCCCCAAGAAGAACATGATCTTGTTCTTTTTTATGGCTGCGTAGTATTCCACAGTGTATATCTACCACATTTTCTTTATCCAGTCTATCATTGATGAGCATTTAGGTTGGTTCCATGTCTCTGCTATTGTAAACAGTGCTGCAATAAACAAATGCATGCATGTGTTTTTACAATAGAATTATTTACATTCCTTTGGGTATATACCCCGTAATGGGACTGCTGGGTTGAATGATCTGTCTTTAGGTCTTTGAGGAATCTCCACACTGTCTTCCATAGTGGCTAAAATAATATACACTCCCAACAAGAGTGTATAAGCATTCCTTTTTCTCTACAACCTCACAAGTATCTGTTATTTTTTGACTGTATAAAGTAGCCATTTTGATTGATGTGAGATGGTATCTTATTGTGATTTTGATTTGCATTTCCCTAATGATCAGTGATGTTGAGCTTTTTTTCATATGCTTGTTGGCCACATGTATGTCTTCTTTTTAAAAGTGTCTGTTCATGTCCTTTGCTCAATTTTTTATGTTTTTTTTCTTATACATTTGTTTAAGTTCCTTATAGATGCTGGATGTTAGACTTTATCAGATGCATAGTTTGCAAAAACTTCCTCCCATTCTGTAGGTTGTCTTTGTATTCTGTTAATACTTTCTTTTGCTGCAGACCAGCCTGGAAGTCATCTTTGATTCTTTTTGTTTCCTTGTGCACCCAAAGAGTCACCGTGAGAGGTTGATATTACTGCCACCACTTCTCTCCTATATTGTACTTGTTCTCTATTTTCCAATAAAGCATTGCCCCCACTGCCTGAAATGCAACAATAGCCCCTTTAATGGTGGTCCGGCCTCCCTTACATATCAGTCATGCTCATGCCTTCCTCCCATCAGTTCTTTCATGCTTGTTGATAGGTGCCATGGTAGTACTGGGGAGTGACACTGAGGATCCCTTTATATTCTCGGCTTTTTCACTCCTATCCACCATCTTTCCTTCAGTCAACTGATTTTTGTCTCATGTCAGTGCCATTTGCTTCTCTCTGGAGCGCATGCTGTCACTGAGAAGCAAGGCACAAAAGTAAAATAGTCACAATTAGCAATGTAATCGTGGTGGACCTGGGCAGCAAGATAGAGAAACAGGGTTAGGAGAGCTCCTCCCAGAAACAGGACACTGCTTGGAGCAGGATGACAGCACTGGGGAGCTCTCCTGAAGAAAGAGCTTTTGAGTCTGGGTCTGGAGGATGAGAATGTGCCAGCCAAGGAAGGAAGCAAGAAGCTGGGCCCTGCAAAAAGGGATGCATGGGCTGCTCTGAGAAGGGGTGAAGCTCCCTGCAGAGCCCGGGATAAGCTCCAGGGGAGAAGCGCAGGGAGGAGAAGGGAGAGCCCAGGAGGAGGCTGAAGACGACCACCCCAGGCTGGGATCCTGCAGGGGCCGTGTGGATCCGATTAGGCTTTGGTGTTTATCCTAAAGGCTCTCATCCTATTACCCTCATTGTGCTTTTCCCTTTGGGATGAAGGGGGTTATGCAGGCACAGAAGGATCAGACCTACAGCTTTGGCAATCCCTGCTGGATGCAGGGAACCGAGGCTGAGCAGGATGGCACTGGTGGGGGCAGGGTGCTCCAGGGTGAGTCAGAGGTCCTGGTCTCAAACTACTGCATATGAGGACAATGTCTCCTCTGCTGTATGAGAGGCTAAGTTCATGGGACATAAATTATGTAATTATAGGAATGAACCAAGCAAAAAACGGCAATGGCCTGGGCCAATTATCTCTGGTGCTAAGAACATCCATTTCAAAAGCCTGTGGAAAAATTGTATCATTTATCCATGGAGGGAGAGAAGTTGCTTCTCCGTGTTCACTGATTGAGGATGATAGGACCAAGGCAGCCTTGGAAACCCTTGAGCTGCCAGGGTTGGTGGCCTGGGCTGATGAAGGCCTGGAAGCTGGCACCCCACTCTGCACACACCTGGGGCTCTGTAGGTTGTCTGTGGGGTCCCCTAAGTCTGCTGAACATCTCTGGAACCCAGAACCGGCTTTCTCTTCTCGTAAGACACTCAGCCCTCCAGACGAGAGACACATGCACAAGCCAGCAACTGCCTGCACTCGGGAAACCAGGTTTCAACACATAGCTGCATTGAGAAAATACACTTCAAGATATGGGGAACAAAACAAAGCAGCAGTAGAAAGGCTCGACTGTTTTCTCTATATACTTTTTCCTGATTTTTGAGTTATGTGATTGAAACCTAAGTTACGTGTTTGAATATTGTGAACAGTTTTAGTCTTTTTTTTTTGTTAAAAACCATAGGCCCACAATTTGGATAAACTGGATAGAAATTTGAAAAACATAGGCATATAGGATGCAGTAATCCAGTTACATGACATTGCAAGGGATCTCACCACTTATATAACGTAAGTTTCACCATGGACTTACGATGCCAGTCATGTAAGAATTGTTGCTAGGAATATTTTTTCTTGTGTTATGAGAATGCTTTTAAAAATAATGTTCAAAGACATTTAAAAAGTATTATTAATAAGTTTGATACTTGCACATGTACATGGCCAAGTACAAATTTGTATCTCGTTGACTTAAGCACATATGTGATTCTGCCATATCTCCATATGATAGAAACAAAATATGGTGCTAAATAATCAAATGCACATGAAATCCTGCACAGCTCAAATAGGCAACATGAATTTTTTCCTAGAGTTAAGAGGCCCATTACTTTACTGGGAATTAGAATGCTCAGATTTCATACTAAACTTTTCTTTGTGGAGGGATGTAAACCAGTCTCTGACATGTTAAAAATGTTATATTTGAAATAATCATCATAATAATTCAGGACTAAAGAAACCCAGACATTTCTCAAATGAAATTATTTTTCTTATTGTTCATCTAAGATTCATCCCACGTGTTTTGTGAGGAGCTCTAGGTTGTTTGCTTCATGTTGTTTTCAGTGTAAATAAGCAAAGCTGGGGCATAGGTAGTGATCTCCCCGTAGCAGCTCATGGTTCCTGAGTGACCTGAACAACTGCCAGCCTGGTCAGGGTCCTGGTTAGGAAGGAGGCCCTGGCACCTCCTGCTTCAGCCAAGAGACCTGGCCATTTCTGTTTCGGTTTGTCTCTCTTGTGAGTCATGTCCCTGACACGGTTTAGACGGTGAGCCCCCCAACTCTATATTCAAGAACACACTCCTTCCATGGCATAGACAAATACAAGCCGGGAATTAAAAAGCGAACATCCTATGCTTTCTCTTACGATAGACATTAGCATAGTAAACTAACTGTAAAAATCATACGAATACTAAGGAACACAGCTCCTAAACCCAAACATGCAATGCCCCTTTTCAGCAATTATATCCAGATTCTCATGTCATAAAGCTGCCCAACAAAAAGAAATGGAAGGGCTCAATTATGTCATTAGCATTTAATTCCTAATCAATTTTCTAGGGAGAAGAATTGGTGGTTTGAAATACAAATATCTCCAGCCAGAATTTAATAATCTGTGAGTTATGTATTGACATCAAAAACACACAGACACAGCTCTGCACAGAAGTCATTGCCGTTTGTGAGTCACATATTAAAACATCACCACCTCCCCTTGTTTTCAGTGTGAAGATGATAGTTTTCCCCATCTATCTACCTCTCAAGTCCGAGGTGAATCCACGACCGCACACTCATCATCATTATATCTTCCTCCCTCCCTGCCTTGATTCCATGCTCATTTCATCCAGCCTCTGTGGATTTCTCTCTCCGCATAATCAAACTGCTGTATCTGTGTTTGAGGAAGTCTATAGTGGGCAGAATATATCAATTAAAAAGTGCGAGTTAGAAAAAAAAAAGAAAAGGCTTTCATGTGCCCACATGTCCCTGAGCTGGATTAGCGTGGCTGGGAGCAGGTTGAGTATCAGCGCATCGCCCGGGGAAAGTTCGTAGGCAACATTCATTTGCACAACCAGCACACTTGAAAGACTCCAGCGCAAGGCTGTGTTCCTGGCCGCAACAAAACACCTGCTTGAAGTGGAGCCAAAATGCCAAGCTGGAGAGAGTTCAAAAGAACAGGGTGACAATCACACAGTGTTGAACAACAGCAACGGCAACCCAATCACTGCAGCCTTTTGTCCATGGCTGCTTCATTGGGAAAGGCCCTGGCTCAGTGCGGCTCACCGACGTTTCTAGCAGTGCACTGACCTTTTCTGTTGAATCAAGACCAAATCATGATGGGTTGAAAAGACGTGTCAGGTCCAATTCAGACATACTGAACCACACATTCAGAGCCAGAAAACATAAAGAGTTCCATTGCCCGGGGACAATCCAATTGACCTATGTTTTGTGGCTTTTCTTTGCTTCTGCCCATGCCTGGAGGCACCTAGACAGCCCTTATAGTAAGCACCACGGTTCCTGAAAGAGCGGAATACCTCCAGGGGCCAGCCCGGGGTAATTCTGGGCAGCTTGATGGAGAAGTAGGTCTTTTTCAAAATGTCTCTTGAAGGGCCAGAAGTAAAACTTACCTAAGTCTTTATAGTATAGCCATACTCAGAATTGCCTGGGAGATCTGTGATATCTATGAGCCAGATGTACCAATGCTCAAAGAAAACCATAGACACACACGCTGTGATAAAAGTTGAAGCTCTATTCAAATTCTGATTTAAAATGTGGGCAGGAGATATCAGGAAGCAAATGAAAGATGATGGATGAGGTGGGAGATGACCCTGAAAGGCAGAAATGAAAGGGAAGATCCCAGAAGGGAGTCTTGGTTCCAGGACCTTGCAAGAAACAAGCCTCTGCCTGTTCAAAACTCAAGAAATCAAGTTACTTTTTCTTCAGAATTAATTTTAAAATTCTCGCTCAATGAACAGGCATGTTCCCTTCTCCAAGACCATGAGAAGACATATATACCATGTTCCTTTCTTTGCCGTTATTGCCAGAAGATACAGAATTAGATGAGTATAATTTCATGAATATAATGGTATCAGGGCATAGAAGATTCTTAATTCCTTCATAAAGAATTCAAATATCAAACACACCTCCCACCCCCCACCTTTATTAAACATTAATGCATTTTGTATGCTTTTCATATATTGTACTCAAATAAAATTCAAGTTCTTCATTAGCACCTTTCTAAGAAACCCAGCAATATTATGTTCCTGTTTTTGCAGAACAAAGGCACTGACAAAGTCTGTGGGAGGCAGACCGTTCTCCACTTGTGTCTGAGCAGGTGGAGTGCCCATGGCCTTAGAGGGGGCTGCATTGTGCTGTGAGGTTGGGGTCCTCATGCCACTCTGTGTCCACCAGCAGCCTCGGGAACTCAGGCAAGTCCCCTAACATCATGGCCTGCCTGTATCCTCATCCAGGTCGGATGAGAAGTTCAGGATAAATCCTCCCTTCTTGCTCTTTTAACCTTGCACATAATTTATAATTTAAAAACATTTGAGTGAAGGAGAAGAGAAAACATGAAAGTCAGAGGGCTTAATGGCCAAAAAAATTATGTCAAGATTCTTATTTGGGAAATCCACTCAGTGTGATGGCATATGCTGTAAAGCAAATATGAGCATCATTTTTGGCAGACTCACCCACTGGTCAGGGCTGGCAGATGAAGCCCAAGGGCCTGAAGACATTTTCCAGGAGTTAGAACCCTCCCTCCTCCACTGCTTGGTCTTGGCCTGTCATCTGAACATCATGCCTTTGCTTAAAATTCTGACAGCTCTCAAAATGCAAATATCCCTGGGGTAAGTTTGTGGCGTCTGAGAAAAATGATCAATCTATTAAGCTTAGTGCAGACCATCCTGAAGGTGAGAGAAGAGGTGGAAGGTGTGCAGAAAGGTCTGTCTCCTGAGAAAGGAGGGGTAAGAGGGCCGAAACGGGGAGACGCAGGGGAACATGTCTCCTCTCATCCGCTTGCTGCAATGTCTTACATAGGGGGAACTCTACTCACTGCTTCAGGTCTTAGTTCTCTAACCCAGGAGGCACTATTCATCAATTTTAAAATAAATTAGGGTGTTTTTCCTCAACAAATGTGTGATCCTTGCATGCCTAAACATTTTTTTTCAATTCATTTGGCAACAAATGATGGCCTACGAAGCCAATTTGTTCCTCTCACTTAAAAATAAATTCTGGATTCAGATCATTAGAGCTGCTCTTGGGAGAATATGATAATAGAGGTTTCTGTTAGTGGAAAGAAATTCTCTCCCACTATAATATCAAGACATAAATTGTGGGAAGTGCCCTTTTATTTTCAGACTGGATGCCGTGTGATTTATATTTATGCTTTTCTGTGCAATCTTTTTTTAAAGAAGTGATAAAACAAGGACCTCTGTACCTATATTTTTATTTCCTTCGTATGAAGGACCACAGCATACAAAATGCAAATGGAAAGAAGAGAATCAAGTTATTATCTTGACTGATATCCTCTCTACCTACCAGTCAAGATCATCATTTGATTCTCTTCTTTTATCAAGATTAAATATCAAGATTATTTACTCTTGTTCATTCAAAATTAATAAAAATTATTTTTAGAGCAGTTTTAATTTTGTAGCAAAATTGAGCAGAGAGGACAGTTTCTGTACACCCCAGCCACCACCCATGCATGGCTTCCCCCATTATCAACATTTTCCAGCAGGATAATCTGTGTGTAACAATTAACAAACCTGCATCGATACATTGTCTTCACCAAAGTCCGTGTGTTACATTAGGGTTCACTTCTGAGGTACACCCTATGGGATTAGACCAATAGATGAAGACATGTATCTGCCATTAGTGTATTACTCAGAGTAGTTTCTCTGCCCCAGAAATCTTGTTCTCTGCCTGTTTGTCCTTCCTTCCCCCTGCTCTGCCCCTGACAACCACTGATCTCTTCACCATCTCCATTTTGCCTTTTCCAAAATGCCGTAGAGTTGAATCACGTTGTATGTAGCCTCTTCTTATGGGCACCTTTTACATAGTGCTATGCTTTTCAGTTTTCCCCCTGTCATTTCATGGCTTGATAGCGTATTTCTCTTTAGCACTGAATGATGGTTCATTGCGTGGATGTACCAAAGTTTATATATCCGCTCACCTACTGAAGGACATTGCGGTTGCTTCCAAGTTTTGGCAACCATAAGCAAAACTCCGTGTACGGGTTTTGTGTGAACGTAAGTTTTTAACTTATTTGGATAAATACCAAAGAGCATGCTTTCTGGATTTGATGGTTAGAATATACACAGTTTTGTAAGAAAACGCAAAACTGTCTTCCAAAGTGGCTACATCATTTTGCACTACCACCAGCAGTGGGTAAGAGTTCCTGGATCTCCACATCCTTGCCAGAATTTGGTGGTGTCAGTGTTCTGAATTTTGGGCATGCTAATTGGTGTATAGTGGTATTTTATTTTTTTTAATTTGCAATTACTTAATGACATCTGATGTTGAACATCTTCTTATAAGCTAATTTGCCTCCTATACATATTCTTTGGTTAAGTGTTAAAGTTTTGATCAATATTTATTTATTTATTTATTTATTTTTTGATATAGTGTTTCACTCTTGTTGCCTAGGCTGGAGTGCAGCAGCACGATTTTGGCTCACTGCAACGTTTGCCTCCTGGGTTCAAGCGATTCTCCTGCCTCAGCCTCCCAAGTAGTTGGGATTACAGCAATGTGCCACCACGCCCAGCTAATTTTTGTATTTTTAGTAAAGACGGGTTTCAACATTTTGACCTGGTTTTTAACGAGGTTATTATTTTTCTTATTGTTCAGTTTTAAGAGTTATTTGTGTATTTTGAATAACATATTATTCAAAGTACATGTTATCAGACCTGTACTTTGTAAATATTTTCTCCTAGTCTGTGGGTGGTCTTTCCGCTCTCTTGACATGTTCTTTCACACAGCAGAAGTTTTAATTTTCATAAAGTCTAACTTACAGTTACAGTTTACAGTTTTCTCTTATGCTCTCTTCTATGCATTTTATTAATATTTTATTTTATATTTAGGTCCACGATTCATTTTGAGTTAATTTTTTGAAGAGTGCAATATCTGTGTCAAGTTTCATTTCTTTTTCTTTCTTTTTTTTTTTTTTTTTAATGTGGACTTCCAGTTGTCCCAGCATCATTTGTTGAAAAGACTGTCTTTGCTCTTGTTTCGTCCTGGCTCCCCTGTCAAAGATTAATTGGTTATAATTGTGTGGGTTGACCTCTAGGTTCTCTATTGCATTTCATTGATCTATTTATTTATTCTTTCGCCAATATGACACTATCCTGATTACTGTAGTTTTATAGTAAGTAGAAATCATGTAGTGTCAGTCTCCCAACTCTGTTTTTTCTCCTTAAATATTGAATTGTCCATTCTGGGTCTTTTGCCTCTTCAAACAAACTGTAGAATCAGTTTGACAATATCTAAAAATTAACATGCTGGAAGTTTGATTGGGATTGCATTGAATCTATATATTAAGTTGAGAAGAACTGACATCTTGCAATATTGAATCTTCCTTCTTAATCATGTGCATAAAATATCTATCCATTTATTCAGTTCTTTGATACATTTTTCACAGTTTTGTGATTTTTCTCGTAGAAATCTTATACCTGTTTTGTTAGATTTAAACCTAAATATGTTTTGGAGTGGAAACGCAAATGGCAATGTACTTTTAATGTAAAATTTTATTTGTTCATTGCCGGTTTATAGGAAAGTGGTTGACTTTTCTGTATTAACTTTGTATGCTGCAACCTGGCTATAATTCTTCATTAGTTCTAAGAGTTTTTCTGTCAATTCTTTCAAATTTTATATGTGGAAGATTATGTCATCTCTAAGCAAAGACACTTTTATTTCTTATTTCCCAATCTGTGTACTTTCTACTTACTTTTATTGTCTTATTGCATTAGTTAGGATTTCCAGTATAATGCTGAAAAACAGCAGTGAGAAAAAACATCCTTGCTTTCTCCTTGAGCTTAGGAGAAAAATTTTGAGTTTTTCACTGTTGAGCATAATGAGATCTGCAGATTCTTTGTAGATGTTCCTTAAAAAGTTGAGGAATTTTTGCTATATTTCTAGTTTCCTGAAGAGAATATTTATAATCATGAATGGATGGTGAAGTTTGCCAAAATTTTTTTTGGAACTACTAATATGATTATGTAACTTTTGTTTTGTAGCCAGTTGATTTAATATATTAACTGATTTTCTAATGTTGAGCTAACCTTGCCTTCCTGTGATATAACTTTTTATAAACTGTTGAATTTGATTTGCTAATACTTTTTTGAGAATTTTTGCATTAATATTAATGCAATATTAGTGTGTAGTCTTCTTTCTTGAAATGTCTTTGCCTAGTTTTTGTATTAAGATAACATTAGCCTCAACTAATGAGTTAGTAAATATTTCTTTTTTTTATTTTTCTGAAAAAAGGATTGGAGGGAATTGGTGCAATTTCTTTCTTAAATATTCAGTAGAATTCAGCAGGCAACCTACCTGGGTCTGGTGCTTTCTGTTTTGAAAGGTTATTTAACTATTAATTCAATTTCTCTAACAGATATTGACCCATTCTGGTATTTTTATGTTTTCTTGTGCAATTTTCAACAGATTATGTCTCTTAAGATATTATTTCAGTTCCTTTAAGTTGTCAAATTTGTAAGCAAAGAATTTTTAATAATTATATTTTATTATTCTTTTAACATCCATGTGATTTTTGGTGGTATTTTCTCTTTCATTTCAAGAATTAATAATTTGTGTATTCTCTCATATTTTAGCCAGGTTAGAGGTTTATCAATTTTATGGATCTTTTCAGAGAACCTTTTAGTTTTGTTCAGTTTTTTCTATTGATTTCTTGCTTTTAATTTTATTAATTTCTGCTCTAATTTTTATTATTTCTTTTTTTCTATTTCCTTTGGGTTTAATTTGGTGTTCTCTTTCTAATTTCTTCAAGTGGAAGCTTATATTACAGGTTTAGGCTTTTTAAAAAAAATTCTATTGTATGATTTTAATGCTATAAATTTCCCTCTAAGTACTGTTCCTCCATCCTACAAAATTTGATAGATTACATTTTTATTTTCATTTAGATAAAATGTTTTCACATTTTATACATAATATACGTACATATTTTGAAAAACTTATTTTTTTACTTAAAGACTTTTGTCTTAGAATTTCCAATTAATGCATAGCCACATTGACACATGAAGCTCTATATAGGTAATTTAGCTAATAGGTAATTTAGCTAAGAATTAAGCAGGAGATGATCTTGCCCAGGCCCAGCCCTCTTTCTCTTTCAATCTTTCTTTCTCTCTCTCTCTCTCTCTCTCTGTGTGTGTGTTTGTGAGTGTGTGTGTGTGTTAGTCAGGGTTCTTTAAAGGGACAGAACTAATAGGATAGATGAATATATGAAGGTGAGCTTATTAGGAGAACTGACTCACACAATCACAAGGTGAAGTCCCACAACAGGTCATCTGCAAGCTGAAGAGGCAGGAAGCCAGTCTGAGTCCCAAAACCTCAAAAGTAGGAAGGCCGATAGTGCAGCCTCCAGTCTGTGACCAAAGGCTCAAGAACCCCTGGCAAGTTACTGGTATAAGTCCAAGAGTCTAAAAGCTGAAGAACTTGATGTTCGAGGGGAAGAAGCTTCCAGCATGGGAGAAAGATGAAGGCTGGAAGATTGAGCAAGTCAGCTCATTCCACCTTCTTCCGCCTGCTTTATTCCACTCATGCTGGCAGCTCATTTGATGGTGCCCACCCAGACTGAAGGTGCATCTGCCTCTCCCAGTCCACTGACTCAAATGTTAATTTCCTTTGGCAACTACCAGGAACAATACTTTGGATTCTTTAATCCGATCAAATTGACAATAAGAACCATCACCGTGTGTGTGTGTGTGTGTGTGTGT
>NW_012115110.1:1402882-1403468 GCF_000951035.1 Colobus angolensis palliatus
GTGTGTGTGTGTGTGTGTGTGTGTGTTTGTGTGTGTGTGTGTTTGTGTGTGTGTGTTTGTGTGTGTGTGTGTGTGTGTGTGTTTAATATCTCAGTTATATCCAAACCCCAGACAACAGGTTTCATGGACAGTGATAACCATATGCTCTTTGAAAAATATAACTACCCCAAATATTTTTTCCAGAAAGTTATTGATGTGATGGATGGAAGATGTGACTGGAAATGTGTAGAAGTGGGTTCACATCCCAGAGCAGTGACATATTAGCTATACAAAATCATGCAATTATACCACTTTTCCTACACCACTGTCCTCATCTATAAAATGATAGCACTAAACTAGATAGCTGCACACAATGGAGGATATAGAAAGACAAATGATTTCATTCTATGCAAGACATTTAAGAAATACCTTGTGAAATAAAATTGCATTAGCCAATTAGTCTCCTGGAAAGTTCTGAATAGCTAGGAGATGAGACCAGTGACTTCACTCAGCCTGATAGATCTTCCTGCTCCAACTAGGAAGGGGAGGAAGATAAGAGCCACCTGGAAGCCAAGAAAGGAAGAATCAGCAAAGACCATTTCCCCTG
>NW_012115110.1:1405633-1408797 GCF_000951035.1 Colobus angolensis palliatus
CAGGTTCTGAAATTGTAGAGACAGGCCAGGCATGATGGCTCACGCCTGTAATCCCAACAGTTTGGGAGGCCGAAGCAGGTGGATCACCTGAGGTTGGGAGTTTGAAACAAGCCTGACCAACATGTAGAAACCCTTTCTCTACTAAAAATACAAAAATTAGCCAGGCATGGTGGCGCATGCCTGGAATCCCAGCTACTTGGGAGGGTGAGGCAGGAGAATTGCTTGAACCTGGCAGGCGGAGGCTGTGGTGAGCCTAGATTGCACCATTGCACTCCAGCCTGGACTACGAGAGCTAAACTCCATCTCAAATATATATATATAGAGAGAGTGGAGACAATTTTTTGAAGAGGTTTTAGAGATCAGATTCTGAAACTTCAAAATTTGCAGACAATGGAGCCTACACAAATGTGTCGAATAGCTTCAGAAATAATTTTGTTCTCTTGTCAGTGCTGAGTGACAGCTCTAATAAATTCCTACATTTTAAGCAGACTTATATTTCACATGCACTTGCTCTCCTCTCTCGAGCAGAGTGGAACATCTATTGTCAAATGCATAATATAGCATTAGAAATGCAAACTTGCTGTAGCCAATGGTAATGTGTTATTTAAAACTTATGAACCCAAATGAGGGCTTATTTTCTCCGAATTGAAATTTATAGTTTCATTTTAGGGTGCTAACTTGAATATTGATGGGACTTAGGCGTGCTGTTATAAAATGGCAATGAGAAACAGAGCAAGTAAGTGCCAGACACAGAGGAGCGATTAGAGCAATGCGTGGATCGTATGTAGAAATTGAGTTCCCTTACCCTACTGGTGGCTAAAATCGTAGGGAGGCTTTTGTGCAGGTGGGGGTGGTATGTAGCTCTCAGCCTGTTAGTATTCTATTGGCTTTCAAACCATGTGAATTTAGTGCAAAAGAGAAAAAAAAAAAAATAACAGAAATAGAATAAAACAGAAATGACTGGTCCTTCACATCTTCCAGAAGAGGAATCTTTGAAATCCCATCACCCCTCTGTTAGATGAGCCTGTGATTAGTAGCTTTGTCTGTCACCTTGGCAAAATTGTTGCAACGTTATACTTACACAGTTGAAATTCAAATCAGTTCACCTAACAGACATTAAAGGTCAGGCCCTGCTAACGGGTCAGAGATTCAAATCAAACAGAATACCTGTTTTCAAGGGGCCTGCAACGCAGAGGGAAACACTTATTTGTGTACACTCTAGATGTCACTGTGTAGCACATATGACATTTTAAAATATACAACAATATAAATAAAATAATATAAATAAAGACAAAAGGCATAATAAAAAATGAAAAAGAAAAATAAAAAGAAAAATTGAACAAAACTACATAATGATTGCAATCTGAAAAACAGAACAATTTAAAGGATAGTTACCCTGAATTAGGTAGAATAGAATAATAATTTAGAAAATAAATCAGTATTTTAAAAAAATCCAAACTCCTATTCCCTACAGAAGTTTCTCCCACCCATAGGGAGTGATTCTCCAGATGTCCTTGATGGAATGAAATACCACTTGTGGGCTCTATTCTATTTCCAAGATGGTTCTGAAACGTATAGTTTCACCTGGGTCAACTACTGATAGAGTTCGTGTGCTTCTCTGATTGAGTTGAATTGATCAAAACTACAGGAGAAGCTCCTTCAGCCTGGTCACAGTCTTGGTTGCAGCCTCATCCTAGACAGCTGTACAGTAAAACAGTCAGTCTCTCCCCTTAGGAAAAGTGGACTGCTCTTCTCACCTGGGAAGGTGCTGCCTGTTGAAGAGGTGCCTGCAATGTGATTCTATGTTGGGAAAAGAGTTGCAGGATAGGCCGGACGCGGTGGCTCACGCCTGTAATCCCAGCTACTGGGGAGGCTGAGGCAGGAGAATCACTTGAACCCAGGAGGTGGAGGTTGCAGTGAGCTGAGATCGCACCACTGCACTCCAGCCTGGGAGACAGAGTGAGACCCTATCTCAAAAAATAAAAAAATTAAAAAAAGAAGTAAATGGTTTGCTAAAACTTTGGAATAACATAGGCCTAGATTCAAAAACTTGGACAGAATTTATTAACCTATGTCTCATTTTTAAAGTCAAGATGATATAATCTTCTTTCAAGGGTTTTCATATTAATTAATTAAAATAATAAATGCATAAAACATCATCCAGTACAATATATGATCTTAATGAATGGTAGTTATGGCAATGGTGATAGTGTACCAGTTAGCTAGGGTGTGATAAATATCCACAAACTCAGAAATGGCAAACAATAACTCTTTATTACTGCTTGGCAGCCTATGGGTCAGCTGGGCTCACTCGTGTGATCAGCTATGGGTTGGCTGGGGATAGGCCCATGAGGGGTGGTCTCATCTCAGGGGGCTGAGATAATGGTCCTCATCTCCAGTGGGTTAGTCTAGGCTTTCCCTTTTATTGGTGCTATCAGGGGTCCAAAGAAAAAAAAAATGAGAAAATGTCCATGGCTGTTTGAGTCTTACAGCTACTGCAACATCAAATCTACGACATCCTATTGGTCACATCGGGTCATGAGGTCAACTTGATTCAAAGGGAGGGAAATGAACTCTCTTCTAATAGGAGAGTTGCAGAGGCTCATGGCAAAGGTCATGAGTACAGAGAGTGGGGGATAAGGACCCCTTCTGACATCACTATACCCCAGTGAATGACGACGGTGCTCAATGTTTCTGAAATATCCCCTTGTGAAAGGGCCAAGGGAGGAAGCATGTGTGGTGAGCAGATACCTCTGGCTGGTGTGTAGGAAGAGTGTGGTTCTCAAGTTTTGAATGTGCAGCTTGTTCTCTACTTCAGAACTGCGTCCATCATTTGTCTTCAGATATGACCTGGATGCCATTATACCATAATGGAAATGTAACCTGTCACTGATGTTAAACAGCAGTGACTGCAATGCAAACGTTTATGATATTGAAACCCATGTCAGACAAAACATGGGAATCTTCCTGTATAAAGCAAAAAAAAAATCACAGTCATGAATCACACATACAGATATGCTGACTTACTTTTTGTTTTTTGTTTGTTTGGTTTTTTTTTTTTTTTTTTTGAGACTGAGTTTCACTTCGTCACCCAGGCTGGAGTGCAGTGGCCAAATCCTGGCACACTGCAACCTCCATCTCCTGGGTTCAAGTGATTCTCCCAC
>NW_012115110.1:1408847-1443551 GCF_000951035.1 Colobus angolensis palliatus
TCTCAGCACTTTAGGAGGCTGAGGCAGGTGGATTACTTGAGCTCAGGAGTTCAAGACCAGCCTGGAATATAGCGTGACCCCATCACTATTAAAAATACAAAAAAAAAAAAAATAGCCAAGCGTGGTGGTGCACACCTGTGGTTCTACTTAGGAGGCTGAGGTGGGAGGATCACTTCAGCCTAGGAGGGCAGAGGTTGCAGTGAGCTGAGATGACACCACTGCACTCCAGTCTGGGGGACAGAGAGAGATCCTGTTTCAAAACAAACAAACAAACAAACACCTATACATTCTGTTACAAATTATTTCTAATCACTTTTAAATTGATGATTCATGTAAGTACATATATCATAGGAAATATTATTTAGGTTGAACCACACAAAATTGCCTTTTGAATGTCAAAAATGCTCAAATATTTGCAATTTCATATGGTCTAACCTAACATTTAATTTTGAAGGCACAGATACATCATTTTAAAATTTAATATTCTAAATATACAAAATATATATTTTACAGACAGTTTAAAAATGATTGTGCTCTGAATGAACTGCACACGATTCCACCGTGTACACATTATCATTGTGAACTGAGTAGCTCCCTGGTTTAGGGACTGAATGAAATATTTATGGTGGACCAAATAAAAAGCCTTGTAACGGCAAATTCCTGTATCTGGGGACATCGCTGTCACCGTGGGCACCAGTGAAACAGCTCTGGCCTAATTTCATCTGACTTTGGATGTGTGCAAATCACAGGGAAATGTGAACTGACTACAGCCTGAGAAAATCAGCAAAGACAGAAAATCATTGCAAATCAGAACCTTATCAATATTTCACTAGACTAAGACTACACATCTCACTCCTCCAGAAGCAGAAAGCTGTTTTCCTGAAACCTTAACACTGTGATATAAAAGTTCATCACAACACTGCTTTATGCCAAGATTTCAAATTAGACCTCAGAATCCACTGTTTATGTATATCTATGTCACATGAAATTAAAATTTGCAGGTCGAAATTTAGTGTCCTTGGATAACAGAAATATTTGTATGGTTTATTCTAATTTGAAAGCCATTCAGTCCATGCATATCTCTTTGTCTACAGTTTTTTAATAGAGAGCTGCATTGGAATCTATTTGGAAATTATTCTTACCAGCATGACGACGACCTTGAATCCAGAGATCAGTTCCATGATAACTTCATGGTTCTTTCTGATACTGAAAGGAAAAGAGTGCCCTTTTATGGCTCACGATGCTTCTTCCTGACATCCCTACTGTGACAGCTTGAAGGTTTGGGGTTTTTAAAAAAATGTTCCAGTCACTTAAAAACAAAACAAACAAAACAGGTAATGACCTCCAACCTAGTCCTGAAATAGAGTGGATTCTTAATTTCATCAGCGTGGAGTTTTCTCCAAGAAATGTACTCAACTGCATGGAACATTGAAGATACAATTCTTTGTTCTGTGATACATTTCTCTTAGAAAGAGGTAAATAAAGCAAGAAAAATAAACAAAATATACCAATTAAGGTTCAACTTAATACTTCACATAAACTCAGAGAACATTGATAAATTTAGCCATTTGCTGGATTTGCAAGGCTTATGTTTTGCTTTGTCATTTGAGTTTTTGCCTTAAGGGAGGAAAAATGTGCTTCTAGTGTTTATAAAAGTAGGAGCTCTGCAGGGAAAAATGTTTTAGATATGTTAGAGGTTTTGTCAAAATTAAAATGTCCAAGTCAGAAAAGAGTAGCCAATTTAGATAACTTAAAGATGTAAAAAAATCATAATTGCCTATGAGATGGGATCTTACACACACACATATGCAAACACATGCACACACACACGCATGCACACATACACACATGCACACATGCACCTGTACCCATGCACATGCATGCACGCACACACATGCACACATACGTACACACACGTACACATGCATGCATGCACATGCACATATATCCATGCATGCATGCACACATATGCAAGTACATGCACACACATGCACACAGACATACACACATGCATGTACACATGTACACACATGCACACATGCCTGCATACATACACATATGCAAGCACACACACACAATTGACTTCTTTCTCCCGGTACACTAAAGCTCCCTTAGTTCCTCAAAAAACATCCCCCTTGTCTCAGATTCTGCCTAATGACCAATTTATTCCTTGCCACTTCTTTCAATTCCAGTCCCCCAGTGAACACACTCAGAATCAGTGCTTCTCCTACCTCAGTTCCCATTCATTCCATGGAGCCCACCACTCAACTGGGAGGGCTCTAGCTGAGGGTAGTGTTTCATTTTTCCCAAATTTCAGAGTCACGTTTAGTCCTTCCCTTACTAAACACCATTCTACTCCCTCATGTCATGTCTCCTCTCATCCTTTTGATGAAATGCTCACATTCCATGGCTCCCCACCCACCCCTCTCCACATCCCAGGACTCTCCAGGGATGTCCCTGCACTCATGGTTATGGTCCTCCAGAGGCCTTCTGGCCCCCATCGCCTTCAGGCCTTCACACTCCTCTCAGGTCTCTCCACTGTCATCCTGTACAGGCTCTCTCTGCAGAGCGCCTCCTCATCCTCCACTTCACCCACCGCAGGCAGGCTCCAGATTTGCCACTCTGTATTTTTATCCCCATCTGCCTCCTGTGGCTGATGAGTCGTGCATGTAGATACCTGACAGTCGGTATGCCAGACATGAACTCTGTCGGTTAGATATTGCATCCATCTCTTTCCCCAAGACCGGATAGGACTTGAAGAGCATCGAATAAAAATGCAGGCTCTCTTGACAAAAAGAGAATTTTAAAACGTTCACAGTAAAGCAAATCCAAGCATAGGGCATGGGTGAGAGGCAGTTCCTGGCCCCTGTGTTGGATAGAGTCATAATTTGGTTACAAGTAGCTGAATAAGTATCTGGGAACTCCCTATCAAAAGTCTAGTTAATAGTGTATATTATTAAATATGCAAATATTAAATGTTTGTACACTGAGTGCTTAAAACTAATGCAGAGGCTACTGCCCTACGCAATCATGTACACCTGCTTTAAGATTTATGTTCTTCTCCCCTCTCCTCTCTTACAGACCAATAGCAAGAGTTGTCAGTGCCTTCGGCCCAGAGAACTGCTTAGCCTGCCAGGAAGCTACAGGACTTGGAAAATATGTGGCAGCAGGATATAGGGAACTGGGTGTGATACTGTGTCCTCAGGGTTCCATAAGAGAGGACAGAGTATAAAGGTAGATTAGAGTTTATTACATCTTTCCCACATGGGAGTCACTCATCACACAGGAATTAAAATTCTGGCAAGACACAGCTAACTCGGCTCTTGGGAGGAAGCAGTGACACACACTGGCAAAGTGGAAATGCTAGACCTGCCATGGAAAATGATGGAGTGGTGGAGGAAGAAACCACCAGGCCTGGGAAAGGGGGCTGGCTAGGACAGGGGGTTCTGAAAGTGTTTGGAGGACGTTCTACATCCTGAAATGTCAAGAAGTAGACTTTTAGAAAGGCATGGCAGTGTCACAACCATCAGTGATACCTGTGTACTGAAGGCCAGATCTCACAGTAGAAAATACTGTCTGAAATGGGGCTCCCTGACAGTGGTGTGGACGAGGGACTCTTGAAACAACCAGAGCCAGGTCCACTGCCAACCCCTGTTTTGCGGGAGAAAGGCTGGCATGGTGACTGTAACGCGTGTCCACCATGAACCTGCCTCCCAGGATCCTGAGCATGGTGTTCCCCAAAGCCAAGAAAATAGACAATCAACCTGAATAATATCCAATTTCTATCACCAAAAAATTACAAAGTGAAAGGTTAGGGGGCTGAGGGCAGCCACTCCAACAGGAAGTCTTGGTGACCCCTGACCTATTTCTCAGACCTGAGCAGCCATCACTGTCCTCATCCACCAGCCGGAGGAAAGGCCAGAGCCCCATGAGAAAGGACAAAGGTGGAGTCCTGGGGACCAAAGACAGGCGTCCCAAGGCTCCTCTCACTGTCCCTTCCAGGGACTTCCTCGGGGAGCTGTATTTCTCTCCATCTGCTGTCCCTGGAGGCTCCGTGGGTCTAGCGGTGACAGTTCCCAAAGGGGAATGATTTCTACCAGGGGCCCCAGGGGAAGTGCCACTGAGTTGGAAGTCCTGGCTGTCTTTTCCATCACTTTGGATTCCTTGCACAGGTGGGCAACAGGCAAGGGAAGGCTCACGGTCCACAAAGAGGCAAGGCTATTTCTGAATAACAGGTGCTGGGAAATGTATTTGGTACAAAGATGGCCCACTGTGCACCCCCTAGTGCCCTCCTGCTCTGCCCTGTCAGTAAGTGGACAAGTACAGCATGCACGGCCTAAGAAGGACCTGGCACCAGCAGAAGTACTGTCAAGGTGGGAAGAATCTAGAATGAACAGTGCACAGAGAGAGATGAGGCCACTTGCCACCTGGGCCACAGCTGTGATGACAGAGGCTACATCCATCCCACTAACCTTCCCTCGCTCAGTTCTCACCTCATATAGATGCTGCTCCTCAGAGCACTCCCTAATAAGCAGCCTGAATTTGTGTCTCCATCTCAGTAATTGTTTCCTTTAGGACGTGACCTTTGACACTTTCTTCCAGACCAATAGCTACATTCATGTCACCACACAGGGAGGAAGATTTCTTTTTTCCCCTCTGGAAAGATAAAGCTGTCTATCCAAAAGAACTACAGATTTCTTCTAATGTACCTGAGCAGGACCTGGGGGAGCATGCCGGAAATGGATTTTGAGGGTGTCGGACTAGGGAGATGAGCATTTAAATCTGCATGGGAAAGGAATTCATTGACATGGGAGCAGGCCTATTACTTGGGAAACAAATTATTGGCTAGGACACAAGAAGAATCCTAATGTACTGCCTGCCCAGTTCCTAGAAGCTTGGATTTAAATATGGCTTGGAGTCTATGAAATTGAGAAGCTGAATGTGCCCAGCCAGAGCACTGAGGCAAGGGTCACAAGGTTCAGAGGGGCAGGGATGGTAAATGGCCTTATCACAGGAGACCAAGCAACAGGCCACCCGATTAAGACTCCTTGACAAGACTCAGAGGGCCCTCTCTTTAAAGAATGCCTGGTGGCTCTCACCTGTAAGACAGGACTACAGTGTCATGGACTGACCTGGAGTCCCAAGTATCTGTGGGAACAACAGAATCTAACAATGGCAGAGCTCAACCCTCAATGACAAGATGGGCATGACTGCAATGCCCATATCATGACTGCAATGGATAGCAAGGCCTGAGTGGCAAGCAGAGTGCCTTTACCTGGAAGGGCTGGAAATATGTGAATTTTGTCATTTATATAACAGAGAGAGAGAAAAGAGAGAGAAGACAGAGAGAAAGAGTAAGCAGAAGGCCAGTGTCAGCCCTGCACCAAGTCCATTTCAGAATTGGTGCAATAGATTCACCCCCCACCTCCATTTTCCACCCTGTTTTACTGTCTGTTGTTTGCCTACTTGTGTTCACCCCATCCTCGCTACAGCCATGGTGGTGCTATGGTTCCACTGGCCTTAGTGAGAATGGGCTACATTACCAGAGCTTTAACCGTATGATCTCGCTTGATAAAACCCTCCTAAAGCATCCTGAGGGAGACATCACTGTTACGGATGCAACACTGAGCCCTAGGCTAGACATCACTGAGCAGCAGACCTGGCATCTGGCTGTTCTAGTACACGACCATGAATTGAGACCCTCAGACAATGCTGCCTTCTATGTGTTTAAAGTGGATCCTTCAGACTATCATTTGCTTATTTATTTTAGATTTGTGGTTCTATCTGAAACCATTTAAAAGTCACAGCATCCTGCTGGCATTATGTAAAGCCATGTGCCTGTATTTCATCTTCCCTCCCTCCCTATCACTTGGACATTATGTCACTTTTCCTCTTTATAGAGAAAAATTGTTAGTCTGTTCCACATATTTAAAAATTGTCCAAAAGAAATGTATTTGTTTAAAATGAGGGTTAGCGAGTTTTCCTCTTTGCTTTGTTTTTAACTGCTGTGGTTATCCACGGTGCTCTGTGAAAGAAGGGTTTCATTTTGCTCTGAAGAACTGCAGAGCAAAGGCTTCCTGGAGAGAGGCATGGTTGGCAGCATCTCTGTACAGTGTCCAGCTTTCACCCCAGAACCACCATGCACCAGCATGCACCGACTGTTGCTAGAGAAGGCCTCTTGGCAGAAAAAAAAAAAAAAAATTACAACATCCAGGAGAGAAAGAGAGGAAGCTGCCATGCCTGCTTTGCCTCCGCGATGCATTCTATTTTTCCTAAACCGCAGTTCCCCAGCACGCTGTCTGTACGGCGCGTTGGCTTGCTCGGCTACACTGCGTGCATTTCCTAAGAAAAACGGAGCAGCAGCGGAGGCTCGATCGCACTCCTGGCGCTGCCCAGCCCACGGGGGCAGAAGTGCAGCCGCCTCTGAACGCACCTCTTCTGCGAGCCGTGCCCCGAGATTTAGGAGCTGATTGGGACGGGGACTATTTCTGAGCTAATCTCTCCAAGATTTCTGTCTATGAAATAAAGATATAAATAAAACAGGAAGGAAATATCACCAAGCAGGAAAAGGGGGGAGGAAAGCATTGCGGTGTTGGGTTCTGTAATCACCGGAGTGCTCCTGTCCGTGGCTAATGTGAGGGTGATGGGACCTCGTAATCCCTTCCCTGAGCTCCTTTACTGCAGCCGTGATGACTAAATTTCTTGTGTCTTATCACACTGTCACAGGCTGGAACCAGGAGAAGGGGCTCTGAAGAAAACACAGCATGGAAACCAGAAAGAAGATGATCAGATTACCAGCCTCTGGATTTGTGAGCCGGTCTCCATCGGACCAGAGCAGGCTTGATTTCAGACCCACAGAGTCTCAGACGCCAACCTCACCCCCTTCCTCCCCGTACACCACTATTTTTAAAGAACCCCCGACCTCTTTCCAATCATGATACTGTTGCTTTCTTTTCTTTTCCTACTTTTTTTTTTTTTTTTCCTTATCTATCCACTGAAAATCTTCTAATGAAAGAGAGGACCTCTTCAGGAACTCCAGGGTTGGGAAAATCAGACGGATTGGTGGATTTCAAGTTAGAACTGCCTCCTAGAATGTTTAAAATGAAAACAGATGGGGAAGTGGAAAGTTAAGTTCTGTGCCCCTTGAAGAAATGTATGTGTCTCTTGCAGATATTCTTCGGGGCAGGCCATAGTGAGGTTCTCTTTCCCAGCATCCTCATCACTTTCGTGATTCTGAGTCGCCACTGTCACCCTGGGAGAGAAGAAGAGACCCAGCTCCGTGCTCAGCATGCCTGCTTCTCAGAGCTGCCCCCTTTGGATTTGAGCGAGAAGGTTTATGTTGTTTATTGGGGTGGTAATAAACATGAGCTGATGCCTGGTCTCCTTGTGCTTAGCATAACCAGGGTGGCATTCGTCTTCAATAACGTAAGTGTATGTGCATTGCCTTTGAAGTCCTGGGGCAGTATAAGGAGTGGTTGGGAGTGGCCGGTTGGGACTAATCTCCTCTACCTGAAGTGTTCCAGAACCCATGACTGGCTTCATGGAGAACCTGGACCACACACCTCCAACCTGCCATGTTCTTCATCCAGGTTCTCTCACTTTGAGTCATAAACTCAGGAGAAGGTGCTAGATGCATCAAGATGGGGAATGCCTATTCCCTGTCCATCTGGATTTTACAATAAGCAACAAGATAGATTCATCCAAAAGAGCTTAGTTTTCAAAAAGATATTGAGCAAAGAGGAGCATGTACGAAAACATGAAAAACGATGCTGTGAGGAAAGATTCATGCATTCATTGAACAAGTAAGATAGTTGAGCTGTAGAAAGAAACATGCTGAAATACCCTTGCAAAGAAACTTTGAAAAATATCATGCTGCCTTTTATGTTATGATCTTGACGTAGAACCAAAACCACAACAAAATTGCCAGATTTGCAAGCCTAGGGAAAAGTCATTATGGCTAGGGGAAGAAAAAAAGAACACATAAGACAAAAGCAATGTTGGTAAACAACATGACGCATGCCAAGTTCTTCAGTCACATATAAACTACAATGAAATAAAACAAATATTACATTAATAAGAAAATTCAAGGTATCATTTTTTGAGGTTTCCTTGATATTTTACCCATATCTTCTGCAGATTTATGTTTTATAGGTGCTGGAGGGAGTGGGTAGTTTTGAAGTGTACTAACTCTGTCATTAAAACACATAGAGTTGAAGCCTTGCCCAGTTTTGCTGGCCGTGTTCCTGGTGGGCAACCTGTTGAGCCTCCCCAGTGCTGTGTTTCATAATCAGTAGAAGGGAGAACTATTACTTTTCATAGAATGGCCATGAAAAACCAGCAATACAGAGTGAAGTCTCCATGAACATTGGTTACCATTTTTAATGATGGTGTGTGTGTGTGTGTGTGTGTGTCGTGACCTAAAAGAAAAGAAACTTTGAGGTATACACACACATTATTGAAATTGGTCACACTTTCTATGGAGCTGGATTTCCATGGAATGACTGATTCAGAAGTTTTGTGGGAAAATATACATATATGTTAAATTGAGATAGGGTCCCTGTGACACTTTGGATATAGGAGATTAGTCCCAATGGGCCTCCCAGGCTGCAGTGCCATGGCACAGTCTCCATTTACTTCAGCCTCAAGGGATCCTCCTGGGCTCAAGTGATCTTCCTATCCAAGACACCCATGTAGCTGGGACACGAGGAACACACGACCGTGCCCAGCTAATTTTTGCATTTTTTGTAGAAACGGGGTTTCGCCACGTTTCTCAGGCTTCTCTCCAGCTCCTGAAATCAAGCTATCTGCCCACCTCAGCCTCCCAAAATGTTGTTTTTACAGGTGGGAGCCAGCATGCCCAGCCATGTGGGAAATATTTGAATGCTTATTTGTTTGTCAAAACCAAAAATGAGGCCAGGCGTGGTGGTTCACACATGTAATCCCAGCACTTTGGGAGACTGAGGTCACAGTGGATCACCTGAGGTCGAGGGTTCAAGACCAGGCTGCCTAACAGGGTGAAACCTGGTCTCTATTAAATTCTGTATTTTTTGTAAAAATAAAAAATTTAGCCAGGCACGGTGGTGTGTGCCTGTAGTCCCAGCTACTTGGGAGGCTGAGGCAGGAGAATCGCTTGAATCTGGCAGGCAGAGGTTGCAGTGAGCCGAGATTGTGACAGAGCAAGACTCCATATTAAAAAATGATTTTCCTAGCAGGGTGGCATTTGTGTAGAATTACAATACTTCAGCACTATTGTAATATTGGACTAGATGATTCTTTGCTTTGGGGTCTACCTCAGAATTGTGTGATAATTTAGCACCATCCATACCCTTAGGATGCCAGTGACACCCCTCCATTTAGTCATGACAATCAACAATGCTCAGACATTGCCAAGTATTCCCACAGGGACAAAATCTCCCCCAGGGGAGAACCACTGACATGACTCTCAGATAGCCTGGGATGCTCCAGGAAAAGCGTTCTTCCAGTTCCACCTCTGAACCTGAGCAGACTTTCCATGGCATGCAAGCAGGTTGGCTCAGAGGACAATAATGCTGCCCCGTGTCCTCACCACAAATTGTCCCCACAAAAATGCATGCCGTAGAAGGTGGGATAAATGGTGGGTGAATTTGGCACACACCTTCTTAAGCAAGCCTTCTTCTAACCTTTTCATTTTCATTGATGGGCACTGCCCCACTGCACAGACCCCTAGTGCATGGCACAGCCGACTATCCACACCTGTAAGACAATTAGAGTCTTAAAATTGAGAAATTCCTTATATTGGTCCAGAAATTTTAAAAATGTTTTTGAAAGGTCAGATTTTATGCACAGCACAAATTATACTATGAGGCTAGTTAGTACAAAGTACCCTTTTAAATAAAGAAAGAAAATCGTAGCTAAATAGTAAAAAAAAAAAAAAAAAAAAAAAAAAGGCTAATGATTAAACTTGATTTTTAAAATATTTTCTAATGAGCCAGTCTAATGCTTATGCTAATATTTTAACTCTGATCATAGTAAAGATGAAAATGTAAACCTGTTACGTATTATTTTCAATAACAGAAAAAAATGAGGAAGCTGCAATTCAGAACATTTAAAACAATAATGAATTCAATTTGTAATAATCCCAGCAAGAAATTCAACGAAATAATTCAGGAGGTGTTAACATCACAGTTATCCTAAAACATAGAAAAACACAAGCAAACGTTTTAGATAAAAATACATTCATTTACACAATGTTGTAAGTTGAAGAAAATGTGTTTTTTATTTAAATAATTTGGTACCCTTGTTTCTGAATAATGTCTGTAAAATTTTTTTAAAAGGCCAAAACTGGCTGGAAGCTCTATGTATTTCTTAACAAATACAGTAAAAACATTTTGGGTTGCTTTTATGTTAATAGGTTTTCACTGGAAAGCATATCCCTGCTTATAATTTCCTTTAAAATTAGTTTTTCAATTGATTTTAAAATTGCTTATTTTGCTAAGAAATCTTGAAAGTAACTTTAATTTTACTATTTGGTTTATGATATTTTAATGCTTTTCTTTTTAATTTTTTAACAATAAAAAGAGCTGGAATTTATTGAGAAATTGAAGCATTTTATATATTAAATTATTTGCACCCAACACCTCATTTAACATGAATAATAATTTCCTGAGGTTAGTAATTTGGCTAAAATGTTATATGAATATATGTTTCTATTTATTTATTGAAATTCTTATAATAATATATAAGCAGATTTATATCCTTCATTTTAAACTTAATGTTGCATACTATTTAAATATCTTTAAAGATCTGAATGTCAATGTTCTTCTTTGATTATTTTTATAAAATATTTTTCTGTGATAGTATTCCAGAGTAAAACCTTCAAGGTACATATTCCCAGATTGTTCTCCCTGACTTTCTAATTCAGTCCTATAGTATCAAATAAGAGAGTATATTTCTCATAGTCACAGAAGCTGGCTATTGTGCTATATTTTTACATTTTATCAATGTGATAAGCAAAAATAACTTTAATGGCTTTTATTTTTTAAACTTTTTATTTGGAAATGATCATAGATTTATGTTCAATTACAGTAAGTCAAACAGAGAAATGTCATACAATCTTTTCCCTTCTCCTCCCAGTGCTAACGACTTGCAAGACCAAAGTGCAATCCCATAATCAGCATATTGACCTTGAACATGACACAGAGCACTTCCGTCACCACTTCTGTGATAGTTGCACCACTTCCCTTCCTCTCACACACCCTTCTTAGCCCCTGGCTATGACAAATCTGTTCTCCTATTCTATAACTTGGCCATTTCACGAATGTTATGTGAATGGAATCCTACATTCTCTGGGGTTGGTTCTTTTGACTCAGCATAATCTCTGCAGCTCCCTCCAGGTTGCTGCAGATATCCTTATTACCGAGGAGTCTTCCATGGCATGGATGTGCCCCAGGTGGTTTAGCCCTTAACCTATTAATGGGCATCTGATTTGTTTCCTGATTTTTGTCTGTAGGGCATAAAATTTGTGAACATTAGTTTTCATGGGAACACTAGTTTTTGTTTTTCCAGAATACGTTCCAGAAAGGCAATTGCTGGGTTCCCTGATAACTGCATGCAGACTTTTTTAGGGGATGCCAAACTGTCTCCAGAGTGGCTGTGCTGCTTTACAGTCCAACGGCTAATGTATGAGTGATCCAGTAGATTTTTTCTAATGTCCGCTTTTTTTTTGAAAAAAACTTTTTTTCTTTCACTTTTGAATGGATTTCAATATAATAGCAACATGTTAATATCTGAGATATGGTGAGGCTTTGTGTCCCCGCCTCAGTCTCATCTTGAATTGTAATCCCCATAATCCCTACATGTCAAGGGAGAGACCAGGTGGAGGTAATTGGATCCTGAGGGTGGTTCCCCCATGCTGTTCTCAGAATAGTAAGTTCTCATGAGGTCTGATGGTTTTATAAGGGGCCCTTCCCCCTTTGCTCAGCATTTCTCCTTTCTGCCACCTTGAGAAGAAAGTGCCTTGCTTCCCTTCACCTTCTGTCATGATTGTAAGTAACCTCCCCAGCCATGCTGAACTGTGAGTCAATTAAACCTCTGCCCTTTATAAATTACCCACTCGTGGACAGTTCTTTACAGCAGGATGAAAAGAGCCTAATAGAATCTGTATTCATGTTCATTACAGAAAAATCATAAAAAGCCCTTTTCTCATTTATCTGAATGATTGCATGACTCTCTTTCTCTGATCTACTGAATAAAACCACCCTTAAGGAAATAAAGTCAAGCCTGACAAGAATGATTCCCCAGTAAAGCAGTGCCTTCCAGAACAAAACTGATGCTTATTAGCAGAAAATAATCTAGTGCCTATTCCCTACAACACATCATGCACAATGTCTAGCATAAAATAACAATAAAAATCACTAGACAAGTGAAGAAGGAGAAAAACATTTATGATCAAAAGAAAAAAAAGGGAGTTAACACTAACAAACTAAAATATGACCCAGATATTGGAATGTTAGGAGACGAGGATTTTAAAGAGGCAATTATGAATATATTCAAAAACTTAATGACTAAAGGGAAGGGGAATCTCCCCAACCCCCTGCCTTTTTTTGAGATAGAATCTCACCTAGACTAAAGTGCAATGGCATCATCTCGGCCTACTGCAGTCTCCACCTCCCATGTTCAAGCAATTCTCCCGCCTCAGCCTCCCAAGTAGCTGGGACTACAGGTCCACGCCACTGCAACTAATTTTTGCAACTAATTTTTGCATGTTTAGTAGAGACAGGGTTTCAACTTGATAGTCAGGCTGGTCTTGAACTCCTGACCTCAAGGGATCTGCCCACCTTGGCCTCCCAAAGCTCTGGGATTACATGCATGAACCACTATGCCTGGTGGGAATCTCAGTAGATAATAAAAGCTATGAAACAAATAGAAATCCTAGAGCTGAAAATAAACATCTTAATTTTAAAATATGTCACGTCACTGGAAGGACTTCCAGTTTCAGGTCTTACAAATAAAGGACTTGGAAGTCATTATTTCCATATGCACAAAGAAAGAATTAGAAACACTGAAAATCAGTGAATATTCTTAGACCCATCAAAAACCTGAGGCTGCAGGTGAAAATGACACCTTAAAGTCTACAAAGAGAGGCTCGCCCAGAAAGACAAATCTCAGATCTGCTAACCTGAGGCAGAAGTCACAGATGCAAAAATGGTAATTTTGGTGAATTGTTGGAGGATGAACATGGACCAGATTTAGAACAAACAACTCCCAGAGTCTGAAATGTTAGGGGGCTGCCCACAATTTTATGCACTTTATTTCCAGGAAATTCACCAGATCCTGATGGTGAAGCTCTGAGAAAGATCCCCTGGTTGGCAGAGGGGCAGATTAATCATAGTGAAATATACTCAAAGCCTTCACCATAACACAGGCCTATACTCCAGGAAAAAAGAATAAGCCAGAGACTTTCATCCTGTTGGAGAGAAGCACAGTGCTTCTCTTCTCTTCCCATGTAGCCTTTCTGTCTCACCCAAGGAAACATATATAGTTATTAAAGGTCAAAGATTCAAGGGAATGGCTTTGGAAAGCTGTAACCAAGGGAGACAGTAGGAGGCAGGGGTGTGGGGGGGGAAGTTACACTCTTGTGAAAGTCACAGCCTATGACACAGGCCAGTTACATATTGAGACTGAACTAGAATATAGAATGTTCTCTCCTCCACACCTTATCGCTACCATGACAGAGCTCCATCATATTGAATGGATTACACGGAAAGAGCTGCCAGACACAGATTTCCTCCAAGAAAGAGTACATAGGCAAGTCCAAAGTCAAGAGGAAAGGCAGAAATAGGTGTGATAGCACTTATACCTCTAGGATATGTTGAAAACAACCAACTCCTAGCCAGATTAACGTAAGTAAATATTGAAGGCCCTTTTCCTGTCTTTATACCTGATACAGTACGTCTGGCTTTCATGCACACACCAACATATGCATGCATGCGCGCACACACACACACACACACACACGATAAAAACCAAGGGGGGAAAGCTAGAGAACATCAAGCAGTGTAAGTATCAAATGCACACACACACATAAAAGTCCCTTTGGAAAACCATATTCAAACTGCAGAAAGCAAACAAAAAAGAAAACCTTGAAAGAAGCTGATGTAAAACAAGAAATTCACATACACCTATAAAGGGACAAAACTAGAAATTACAGCAAACTTCTTGTAAGAAACCATGCAAACAAAAATGACATAAAATATTTAAAATGTGGGGAAAACAATCACTATGCTAGAACTGTATACCCACACAAAAACCAACATACTAATGTTTAGAGACGTTTCGTCATAATTGCCAAAAGCTGGTAGCAGTCACAATGTCTTTCAGTGGAATGAATGACCAATTTCAGGTGCACTCACTTGGTAAAATAGTCAGTGGTAAAACCAAGTAAACTAACAAGCCACAGAAATCCATGAATAAATCTTTAATGCATATTGCTAAGTGAAAATGCCAATTAGATAAGGTCACATACTATATGGTCACATGTATATGACACTCTGAAATACGCACTATTAGAGAAAGTATAGTGATCAGTGGTTGACAAGGGCTCCAGGAGATCAACAGACCTAGGAATGTTGGCCAAATCAATATGCCCTAGGGATGTTTTAGGGCTGTGGACCTATTCTGCATGACACTGCAATGGTGGACACATTACACTGTTCATTTGTCAAAATCCACTGACCTTTACAGCACAAAGAACAAACTCTAATGTATTCAATTAAAAAAAATAGGAGATTGAGAATTTCCACACTGGAATGCAAAATATTATCAAATTCAAACTGTATTACAAAGATATGAAACAGAGTCACTGGAGTTGGGGGAGGTGGGTAAAAAGGTGCTAAGTAACTTCAGAATGAAAGGGGTTTACAAGACTAAAGACAAAGAAGAACTGTATATAAGCACTGTTCTCTCATTGATAAAGTTGTTTCCCACTGGTATGTATGTTAACAATTCCAAGAATAAAACTATGCATGTACCCTGGTGTTGAATAAGTAAATGGATGGTGAAAGATGGGTCCCATGTTTCTTATTGTTGGAGTGGGAAGTTACAGACAAGGAAGCAGAGAATGCAATAATTATCTATACAATATAAATTAGAATAGAAGATATCTATATGAACACATATTTAACTTAGTACAGACAGATAAGAACAGATACAGAAATATTCACAGATACATATTATACATATATATAAACTTAGGTTACTGTATTAGTGTTCTCTAGAGGGACAGAACTAATGAGAGGATAGAACGATAGAACTAATATATACATACATATACATATATACACACACATATATGTGTGTGTGTGTATATACATATATGTTTGTTAAGTATTAACTTACATGATCACAAGTTCCCACAATAAGCTGTCTGCAAGCTTGAGGACCAAGAAGATCCACTCCGAGTCTCAAAACTGAAGAACTTGGAGTGGATGTTCAAGGATGAGAAGCATCCAGTGCAGGAGAAAGATGTAGACTGGGAGGCTAGGCCAGTCTCTCTTTTCACATGTTTCTTCCTGCTTATATTCTAACCTTGCTGGCAGCTGATTAGATTGTGCTCACCCCGTTTAAGAGTAGGTCTGCCTTTCCCAGCCCACTGACTCAAATGTTAATCTCCTTTGACAACACCCTCACAGACACACCCAGGATCAATACTTTGTATCCTTCAATATAATCAAGTTGACACTCAGTATTAACCATCAGTTACCACATGCTCATGTATCTCTTTGCTCTACCAGCCAAGAGGGCAGGGCCTAGGAACCATGACTCCCTAGCAGTAACAACAACAACAAAAACAACCTAACACCCAAATATTGTTTTGTTTTTAATAGAAGCAAGATGTTACTATGTTGGCCAAGCTGCTCTCGAACTTCTGGGCTTAAGTAATCCTTTCACCTCAACCTCCCAAAGTGCTGGGATTACAGGCATAAGCCACCATGCTGGGTCCCAACTTTTGCTTTCTGAAACCATTTTTCAATGAAAAAAAGAGAATTATTTAGGAAAATAGCTGGTTTTAGGAGTCAGACAAGAAATATACAAGATAAACTTGAATCATCATGTATCTTGCAATGTTTGAAAGTGAGGAAGTAAGAAAAAAAACAGACAATATTGATAGAAGTATGTCAAAGTGACACAGAGCCAACTGAAAACAGCCCATGGTCAAAAGCAAAACAATTTGAGGAAAAAAAAAAAGAAAAAGATTGCATTGGATTATAATTTAAAGTATAAAATAAATATCCACAAGTCAAAACTATTATGTGACTAAACACAATAATAAATATGATATAATAAAAAAACTATGCAAAATAATTCCAGATAGTGTATATAGATATTTTATTCTAAAGGCAATGAAGCACAACAGCGTAACTCCTCAATCATTAAGTGTAAGCAACACACAGTGATGTCCTTCCAAAAAGTACCGTATAAAAGGGGGAGAAAAGACTAAATTTACAGTGGAAAACTCAAGAAACATTACATCAGCAAGATATTCAGTGTTAATGTCAGCAGTTTTAAGTCATGTGGTAGTTTACATTCTTGATGTAATGTGATCAAAATGTCCATTTCAATTTTTATTTCTTTTTCCTTAAAACCCATAACTTCATCTAACCATGAGAAAAACAATTAGGTAAATGCAGGCAAGTGGCAATAGGCCAGTGTTTCTAAAAATGTTTAAGGTCATCAAAATAAAGAAAGTCTGAGAAATTATCACAACTAGAGGGACACAGCAACTAAATGTCACGTGGTATCCAGAATGGGAGGCTGGAACAGAATAAAAGATAACAGCTCACATGAAATGATTAAGGAAAGTCTTTAGTTTGCAATACATCAGTATTTGTTCACTAACTATGATAAATATTCCAGACTTATGTAAGATGTTACTAACAGAAGAAACTGGTTATAAGGACTGTGAGAACTCCCTGTACAACATTTGTAATTATTTTTTAACAAATATAAAACTATTAGAAAATAAAAAGTTTACAGAAAGTACTCACTGGAAAGACAACAAAACATTGAAATCTGCATAAGAAAAAGTAATAAATTTGAATATAGACCAACACAAATTTTCTAAGATGAAAAGTAGACAGAAAAAATATGAAAAGAAATAATAAACATCTCAGTGATCTGTGACAATTACCAATCATTCTAAAATATGTGCAATTATGCATGCAATGGAAGAAAAGAAAGAAATTGGAACAAGAACAGATTTAAAATAATCAAATTTATCCAAATTTGGTAGAAAATATCAACCTAAACAACGAAGAAATATATGAACCACAAGAAAAATAAATAAAATGGGAAACAAACCTAAATGCAAAATATTCAAATTTCTACATAAAAAGAAAAATAATAAAATGAAGTGCTTAAAAGTAGTCAGGAGAAAGAAAAGACATATTGTCTGCAGAGGAACAATAAAACAGATGATGTCTGACCTGTCATGAAAAATAAGTGACATTAAAATTCTAAGATAAATCCTTAAAGCTCTGGAAGAAAAAGTAAAAAAGATCATATAAGCCTTTATTGAGTCAAAATATTCATATATTGAGGTAAAAAAAGGTTTTTACATAAGCAATAGTTGAAAGATTATGTCACCAGTAGATCTTCACTACAAAGATGGCTAAAGAAAATTCTTCAGGCTAAAAGAAAATGAAAACAGATGGAAACACAGATCTTAAGGGAAAAAAAAAGAGCACAATAAATAATAATTTTGTGGGTGAACATGAAAGACTGTCCTTTAAAAACATTTGGATACAAATTTTAAGGCAAAAATAATATTGTATTTTTATGAATTTGCATATAAAAGACAAAAGAGTACCATAAAAGATAGGAATGAAGATATTTTAGATTTGTAAATTTATTATATTTTATTTGAATGGGTACCCAGTATCTCTATGTAGGAAGAAATAAGTTAAGAATGCATACAGTAGATTGAAAAGCAACCATAGAAAATATGAACATCTGTACCTACATATTCAATAGAGAAATTAAAATAAAATTATAATATATATTGCAATAATCCAAGAGACCAGAAAGTCAATAGTAAGATGATAAACATAAACCCAACTATATAAATTATTTTATTAATTATAAAATAAGTAAACATGTACAACTGAAAGGCAGAGATTGCCAAACATGACTAAAAATATAAGAACATAATTGTTTGCTGTCTATAAGAGATATAATTTAATACATCATGTAACTATATCCATAAGAATGTCACTGTAAATATATTTAATATCAGAAAAACTTGAAGACAAGTGATAATATTGGAGATGAAGAGGATCATTCTATAATAATAAAAACATCAAATTGTTAGTCAGACCTAACAATTACAAATGTACATAACAGTAAGCTTTTGTGGACAGAAAGCAAAAGTAACAGAACTAAAGAGAACTACAGATAAATTCGTGTTGATATTTAATACCCTTTGCTCAGTATTTTATACAACTCTGAGAAGAGCATCAGTAAGCACACAGGCAAGCAATACTACCAACTATCTACACTTCATTGACAAATTTAGAACACTGTACATAACTGTGACAAAAGAGACATTTTGTCTTAAACAAACTTGAAATGTCATCAAGATAAACTATATGTTGTATCATGAAATGGGTCTCAATACATTTCACGCGATTTATATACTGTGCTGCACATTCTCTGGCCACAGTCGAATTCTGTTAGTATGATTAATAATGAAATATCTAGGATATTACCAGTAACACATTAGTTAAAGAAGAAATTATAAGATACATTAAATATTTCAAAGTAAATGATAACGTAAAAAAATATGAAAATGTGTGGGATTTTTGCTACAGCAGTGTTCAGTATTTAGTTTTATACGTTAAATGTTTATGTTTGAGAAGAAGATATGTTTGTGTTTATTTTTCAAAAGATGAAAGAGCTTTTTAAGAATGAATTATATTAAGATACAAAGAAGAAAATTAGAAATATAAGAGAAAAGTTATTAAAACAGATGACCACAAATAGAAAAAAAAAAAAGATAAAATTAGTTCTTTGAAATCATTAAAATGATAAACATTTAGCAAGATATAGAGATAGAGAAAAAAATGATAGAGAAAGATAGAGACAGATGTACTATATACAGAGAGAAAGAGCAACAAAATAAGTTTTAGAAATTAAAGAAGAGATATACCACAGTTGCTGCCATTATTCAAAAAACAATAAAACCACATAATAAATAAGTTTATGCCAATAAAGTTTAAAACTTAGAAACATGAACACATTTCTTGTACAACGTAACTGACATAAACTGACTCGAGAAGAAATAGATAATTTAAATAGCCATATATATATATACACACATATATGTGAAATTAACAACTTATACAAACACACATCCCCTAAATAAAATGCAGGTCCAGATGGCCTATGCAGTGAATTCTATCAACCACTTGAGGAAAATATAACAAAAATATTGCATTATTGTTTTGCAGAATTGAAAAAGTGGTTACATTTCTCACCTCATTTTATAAGAAACACGTAACCCTGATTCCAAAATTTGAGAAAAAGCTTTTAAGAAAACCATATAAGTAGTTCATATGATTTAGACTTTATAGATTTGCATACATGAAAATACAAAACTCCTAAAAAATATACTATTCAATTGATAATCACAAAACGGAAGGATAATAGACCATAACCATGTGAAGTTTATCACTGGAATGCAAAGTTAGTTTAATATAAAAAAAAATAATAATCAGTCAATTTAGGGTATTCTGCTTCCAGTTGTGTTGGAATAACTGACATATTAATTGCCAACTTTCTGACTAAAACTATAAAAACTAAAAAATATATAAAAATCGATTTTTAGACTTTGGATAATAGCAGCACAATACTTTGAATCTGAGAGGAAGAAATATCTAATGTGAATCCTACAATTTCCTCAGGTTTCTATCTAAGGCTCCTTTTGGATTGCTGAGGAGAGAGGTGTCACTAAGATAGAGAGATTCAGTCAAGCTGAGTTAGCGGAGACATCCTGGGTAGTTCAACATAATGAAGGCAGCTTGCAGAGGAAGAGCTGCTGTTATCATCATAGAAGTCTCATTGAGTCTACTAATGATTTTTAATCTATGAAAGAGGACACAAAAAATTCCACTAGGCTGAAAAAAGAACCTCTGAGGAGTTGTTAAAAAAAAAAAAATTTAAAAATAAGAAAGCCTTATTACAATAAGTAGCCATCTTAGAAAGACTTTCTTGAACATGAAAGAGATCAAAGATGGTTCATATGTTAAAGTGCAGGATGAAACTACTCTTAAATATAAGCTATTTCAAGACCCCCAGACCAAAACCAACTTACTTACAAATTTTGAAAGGATCAGCATGATCTTCAGTTAACTGAAATGGAACAATAGAACAGAGCTCAGAAACGTGAATGCGGTTTACCATTTTAAAATAAAACAACGTAACTCACCATATTGGACTGCTATCAGAATAAATATAGAAAAGGCTTGTGAAAAAGTTTAAATTTCACATGTGATACTCTCCATAAAATGAAAATAGAAGAGAAATCCTTAAGCTAATAAAAGAAATGTACAAAATTGTAACAGCAAGCATAATACCAAAATAAAATATTGGATACACCTCTCTAAAGTCCATGAAAGAAGGAAGAAGGCCCACTTTTCAATTTTTATATTCAACATTCTATTGGATGTCTGAGCCAATGCAGTAGAAAAGAAAAATAAATAAAATCAAGCAAATTGAAGAGAAATAAATAAAACTCGCTTTATTTGTAGACAAAATGATTATGAACATTTAAAAAATCCTAAGGTATTTGCATAAAAGTTACATTGAATTAACGAGTGAATTAAGCAACATAATAGACCACAAGGTCAACATAAAAAAAAATCACTTGCTTGTCTATGTTCTAGTAATGAACAATTAGAAAATAAAATTAACAAAGGAATAAAATTTATAGCAGCATTAAATTATAATAGCTTTAAACATAAAGTTAACAAAATATGTGCAATGTCTATATATTGGAAATTAATATCACTCAGACTAAAGATATGAATAAGTAGAGAGATAAATTATTTTCTTACATAAAAAAAAACAATTTTTTTAATGACAATGTTCCCCAAAAATTTGCCAATCATTTCTATGTAGTCCCAAAGAAAATCTCAGATTTCTGTAGATATTTTACTAACTTATTTGAAAAATGTATACAAAAATTAAAATGCCCTAAAATAATCAAAATTATTAAAATTGATGAATATAATTGGATAATTTAAACTATTTAATTTTATGGCTAAGTATAAAACTACTACAATCAAGTCTTATTTTCATAAAGGTAGACACTATAGGTTAATAGAACAGAAAAGATAATCTATAAATCAACATATACATATTTATGTGTATACACATATTCCTTTCATTATTTAGAGCTGTATATATATGGTATCATGTTATCTATTTCTTGAAGTATAAAATAATTGATACATGAAGAGTAGTTTCTTTTATTTCAGATTGATTTTGTGTATTTTTAACATAATTTACCTATAAAGTTTGATGAGAAGTTGATCATTATTGTACATTAAATTTTATCAATATGAACTATTATCTTTGTACCATGTAGTTATTATTTAATATGAATTCCACTTTTTCTGGCATTGATATTGCTACTATGTTTGCTAATATATTTATTAGCCATCATATTTTTAACTCCTAAGTTTTTCAGTTTTAGGCTTCTCTTTTTTAAAAGCTTTTTAGTTTAGCTTAATATTTTTTAATGCGGTTAATTCCTTTATATTTGTTTTTATAACTGATAATTTGATCTATTACTTTCTTTGAGGACTTATTATTTTTGTACTCAAATTTTTGGCCATTTTAGACCCTATTTAAATCATAGCTATTAAGCTAAAGGATGCCTATAGGTTAGTTTTGTTTTTGTTTTCTTTTGTTTTCTGTTGTCTTAAAGAATAAGGTAGTATCTACTGTTACTATGATATTTGAGGTGCCCAGGGTACCCTCACTTGTTGACCCCACCTTCTCCCCACTCTACATTTTTTAAGATACTTTCTAAAATATTATGTTATTTTAATTGACAAATTATAATTATATATATTTACAGGGTACAATGTTATGTGTCAACGCATGTATAGGTTGCAGAATAATCAAATCAAGCTAATTAACATACTCATCAACTTAAATATCACTTTGTTTTGTTGAAAACATTTAAAATCCTCTCTTTTAGCTATTTGGAAGTATTTGGAACATTATTGTTAGCTACAGTCTCAATTCCATGCAATAGATCACCAGAATGTATTCCACCTGTGTGCCTGAAACATTGTACCCTTTGACCAAAGTCTCTCCTTTCCATGTCTACCTCCCTGCTGCCCACCACCCACCACCAGACCGCCTGCCTTTGGTAGCCATCATCCTACCCTGTACTTCCAGTTCTCTTTTTTTAGGTTTCATGGAAGTGAGCTCATACGGTATCTGTCTTTCTGTAATGCCTGGCTTGTTTTCATTAGCATAATGTCCTCTCGGCTCATCCATGTTGTCTTAAATGACGAAATGTCCTGTTTTTAAGGGCTACATAGTATCCTAATATGTATATATTCCACATTTAAAAACTCTCGGTGGCTCACGCCTGTAATCCTAGCACTTCGGGAGGCCGAGGCGGGGTGATCACAAGGTCAGGAGATCGAGACTATCCTGGCTAAGACGGTGAAACCCCGTCTCTGCTAAAAATACAAAAAACTTAGCCTGGCGCGTTGGCAGGCGCCTGTCGTCCCCGCTACTCGGGAGGCTGAGACAGGAGAATGGCATGAACCTGGGAGGCGGAGCTTGCAGTGAGCCGAGATCGTGCCACTGCACTCCAGCCTGGGTGATGAGCAAGACTCCATCTCAAAAAAAAAAATAAAAATAAAAAAATAAAAACTCTATTCCTCCACTGATGGGCACTTCAACTGTTTTTATTTGCTTATTGTGAACATTGCTGCAATGAACACGAGAGTGCAGACATCTCTTCAACACACCGATTTCAATTTCTTTGGATATCTACCCAGAAGTGGGTTTGCTGGATTGCATGGTAATTCTATTTCTGTTTATTTTTCTTTTTTTGAGGAAATTTCATAGTGTTTTCCAAAATGGCTGTACTAATTTATAATGCCACTAACAGTGTATAATTGTTCCCTTTTTTTCCCCACATTCTCACCAACACTTACCTTTCATCTTTTTAATGATAACCAATGTAACACAATGAGATGGTATCGCATTGTGATTTTGATTTGTATTTCTCTGATGACTAGATATGTTGAGCATTTTTTCAAATATCAATCGGCAATTTATATGTCTTCTTTTGAAAAATGTCTGTTAAGGTCATTTGCCCATATTTTAAGTAAGGTTATTTGTTTTCTTATTATTGAGTAGTTTGAGTTCCTTGTATATTTGAATATTAGCCCCTTATCTAATAAGTGACATGCAAATATTTTCTTCCAATATATGGATTGTTTCTTCATTTTGTTCATTGTTTCCTTTGCTGGGCAGAAGCTTTTGTTTGATGCAATCCCATTTGTCTATTTTTGCTTTTGTTGCCTGGACTTGTGGGGTCATATTCAAGAAATCACTGCCCAAATCAACATCATGGAGGCTTTTTCTTATGTTTTCCTCTGGTAGTTTTAGAATTTTATGTCTTATGTTAAAGTCTTTTATCCACATTAAGTTGATTCTTGTATAAAATATGAATTAAGGGTTCATTTTTATTCTTCTGCATGCAAATATCCAGTTTCTCCAGTACCATGTATTTAAAAAGCTGTCCTTTCTCTATTGTGTGTTCTTGGCACCTATGTCAAAAACCAATTAGGTATAGAAGAAATATGCCTGAACACAATAAAGACCATATATGACTGTCACACAGCAAACATCATATCCTATAGTACAAATTGAAAGCTTTTTTTCTAAGATCAGAAACAGAAAAACTATCCCCACTCTCACCATTTCTGTTCAACATATACTGGAAGCCCTAGTCAGAACAATTACTGACTCTACATTTTTATTTTCATTATATTATGTCAAACTGAGTTGTTTCCATCAGTGTATTATTTTTATAGTTATATTCTTCTCAAGCATTTCTTTGGTTTCTATGAATTATAATTTTGAATAGGAGACTCTTCTGTTGGAGAACTTGGAATCTAAACCTGTGTCTCTAAAACTGCAATTCTTAAAAAAAAGTGATTAAATTTATAATATAAATGCTGTCAATCATGCCGTTAAACATCTAGGGAACTGGATCAATTTCTTAAATTTTATTACATTATCTTTGAATGTGATAAAGTGACTCAAATTTTATGTAGAATTGTATGTACATTTTATGTTACTTTTTAAGAAGAAAAAAGTCAGAAGTCAGCTATTTTCAAAAGAATAATGTTATCCAGAAATTCAGGCCAAACACATGTTATACAGCAAAATGAAGGCAAGGAGCAGGAAACTTGTGAACATGGGCTTAATTCATTCTTCTGCTGTGCACTCCACTCAGACACTTTGCAAATCTACCGCTGTCATACTGCTGCAGCTAGAATGAACACCTATGCTGCTGAAAGAAGCCTCCGACCTTAAGACAGTCGGTCTAACCACATGCTAAATAATACACACTGTGGGAAAAGAGAGTGGGAATTTCAAAAACAAAAACAAATACTGAAAGAAAAACCCCAGAAATGTAATGGTATTTAAAAGACAACTGTTGAAAATGAGCATCTCCTCTTCTTACTTGGGTTAATGGCTTCACCAAATCCTGATGCCTTTACATGTCACTGTAACTGGATGCTCTAGTGTGCTAAGAGCACCACCTGTATACTGTATTGAAATGCGCAGATGCGTCCTAATTTATGGAATAAATCTAAGGTAGTAGGCTGTTTTATGTTGAATACATCACACACACACACACACATACACTGTTTAAAAAACTAAGCTGTAATAGATGGCTTTCTAAAATGTGACTAATGTGTATTACACATTTCTACCCTACTTATTACTACCTTATTACTTATACATTGTTTCCTTATTTTCAATGATTTTTGGCTTGCAGATGGTGGTTGGTTTCCTAGAACATTTTTCCTTATTTCTTGTGTAGAGAAGAAATCTAACTACATCATGATCTTTTGTCCTGCTCCTCTGTTGGGATAGAGGGGAGAAAAAGAGGTGGTTTCAGACTTTTTAGAAAAAAATACATATAAATTTTATGTTTGCCAACAGAGCTAATATACTAAATGTATTCACATCTAGGAATAAAATAAATTACTAAGTCTGTATCATTAATAAAGACACATGAAACCTTTCACATTATGTCGAATTATTAGAATTAAGAAGCTTGAGAGAGGGACAGCAAGCCAATAAAGCCTGAATATGCTAAGCGATCATTAGAGCTGGGTGTGATAATTGAAATTTGCTTTGCAGTAATTTCATTAAAAATTCATAACTATTCTAACCTTTCTCTTTCTCTGTCTGAGCTAGTGAGGAGTTAAATGATGTTGGTGTAGGGGCTTAGGATGTGTACACATTGATGACGACAGCTGAAAACAGGAGGTGAATGACAGACATGAGCAAAAGGCAAAATAGACATCAGCAAAAAGACTTTCTTGGGGTCTGAGCTTTGGTCTTTTCTCTAAATAAGTTTTTAACTTCTAGAGCTTTTTTATTATGATGATGATTATTTCTAATCTCATGCCGCCTTGTACAGTGTTTTGGCCAATATTGAGTTCTTGGCAATTGTCCTGGACAGATAATGTTACAAACTATTTCATCTCTTAGGATGACTTTTTCCATCATCCATTAAATTATTTTTCTAAAAAATTACAGGTGGGATGAAAATCACTGGCATTAACGTTTTCTCCTCCAAGAATCTCTCTGAGAAATGTGTTACGAATAAACACTCATTGTAGACCACCTGATACGAGAGGTTCTGGGGCACTTTTCTGCTTCCAGAAAGGAGCCTGATTTTATCTCATGATCATCATCCATTCATGAATTTGTTTTATGAAGTCTTGGATGTTGAGTCTAAGAAACCAGTTACGGTTTGAATGCTTCAAAGTCTCATGCATGTTCCAGTGTGAAGAGGGGTCTGTCAAATTTTAAATGCATTTTGCTAAATATATTATCCTTTACAAAATAAGTCCTTTGTGTTTTAAGGACAATTTGACCATGTGTTTTTAATCCATTTTAAGTTAGCTTGCTAAAATGTTTATTTGTAAGAGCTCTTAGAAGCCCAAAAAGCCTTAAAACATTGATTTGCCGGCCATTTGAAGCTTTTATCTCAAGAAAAGACATCTTCATTTGCTAACAGAAAACAACTAGAGTCTCCCATGGCTAGTTTTCCATAAATCTTAAATTTCAAAATGTTTCGATACATTCTAAAAAGTTAAATATTTATGGTTATTTTCATCTTAAAGATTTAGAAGCTAGATTTCAGATTTTATAATCATTGCAGTATATTAGATACAAATCTATTTGAATCATTTAAGGTATGTGTCCTAATGACACTGAGTTATTAAAGAAATAACCTCATAATTATGTATAATGGAAGACAGAGTTGTACCCATTTGCAAATTCCTTAAATGGTATATGGAATGTTAAAGTCTTGCCTTTGACAGGTTTGTGGTATGTATAAAATAGCAACTCATACTCAAGATAACCCTATTTAGCAAAGGTGAAACAATAATTTGTTTGGCTTACATTTGGATTTTTATCAATTTGCTTTTGTTTTGATAATATATAGTGGCAGAATGAGATTGTATAGCAGTTGATATCTAAGGGGCAAATGAAATTAAAAAATACATAATTATTAAATTTTGTCACAGATTTTGCATCTTAAACAAATATCAATATATCATCAGACATCTTAGAAATCTTAAATAAGTTGAAGCAAAAAAAAAAAAAATCCAGTAATCATAAGCAAGACTTTCACAGGAATTCCTTACATCATTTTTTGGGGTTTTTTTTTTCAGCCTCTAAAAATTTGGGGGAAAGTGCAGACTCCTATTGGAAAATCATCATTCTAACAGACACCTCCTTCAGGAGCATCATGTAATGAGCTAGAATTAAATCAAATTACTCTCTATAGACCATAGATAATGTAATTTGCAGGTCAAAACATGTTTTTAAAGAAGTCTGAAATGCACAGTCTGGACCTGGTCAACTCCCACACGGTTGCCCACTTGTTCTTTGAATGGCCCCATATTCGCTGAAGACTTTTGTACTTGAATTGCACTTTTTCCATCTATTATCCCTACTCAGCTTCACTGACCTCCATGTTTGAAAAGCATTATTTTTCCCCATCTCTAATCAGCCAGCATAGAATGGGCCTTCTGGCCATTGGTGTCATCTATGCTCAACATACACCATACTCTGAATTTCATTTTATCCATGCAGTTTGTCTAGCAAAGCTGGAGGCAGCTCCCCAGTCAAAAAGGCAGCTCTATCCGCACATTGGCAGTGGCCAGCTCAGGCCACTTAGAGCTTATCAGCTTTTTAAAATATTTTAGTTTAGTTTAGTTTAGTTTAGTTTAGTTTAGTTTAGTTTAGTTTAGTTTAGTTTTAGATGAAGTCTTACTCTGTCTCCAGGCTGGAGTGCAGTGGTACGATCTTGGCTCACTGCAACCTCCGCCTCCCTGGTTCAAGAGATTCTGCTGGCTCAGCCTCCCAAGTAGCTGGTATTACAGGCACACGCTATTACACCCAGCTTATTTTTATATTTTTAGTAGAGATGGGGTTTCACCATGTTGGCCACGATGGTCTTGATCTCCTGACCTTGTGATCCACCCGCCTTAGCCTCCCGAAGTGCTGGGATTAGAGATGTGAGCCACCATGCCTGGCCTGAGCTGATTAGCTTTTATAGCGTCCTTACACATTCTGTGTCTATGTCTCTTTCTGTCTCACTGGTGATATTTTCAAATACTCACATGGCCGTCCTCTAAGTAACAAAACTGAGGCCACCTGGCAAGAGAGAACTGCCTGTCCCTGGTCCCTTCCCACCACTAATCTGCATCCACACACGCTCTTCCTCCCAGTCCATAGCTTCCTTCCATAGCTTTTCTGCTCGGATAATTCTTCTGTCTGGAAAGTCTCCCATCTTCACACCCCACTTTTGACCTGGGTAACCTCTTTGTATCTGTCAGTCAAGCCCTGACTTGTTCAGGAAGAGCTGTTCATGACCCTTGTCTTGTGGGCTGTCCTGATGTGCTCCACTGAGTGCCTCGATACAAAGCACTCATGCTTTCTGCTAACATTATCGGTACATAGAGTTTTCTCTTTGCAAAGGGTGTACCACCCCCCTCACCAAAAGAGATCACAAACCCTTAGACAATGAGGATTACTTCTTTCTCATCTGTGTGTTCCCTCAGTGCCAAGCAAAGATGGTCCCAATGTTCATTTAATGATGCATCCCGAGGATAGAAGCTTTCTGATGTTTCACAGATGAATGAAGCATGGTGCGGTCCTCTTGAGGTGAAGAGAAAATTGGAATGTTTTTAGTACTTCACTTCACCTAGCCTCATGCTTGGACTTAGAAACGTATTATTCCCTATTAATTAGCATATGTCCAGAGTTCAGAATGCCACCCGCTTCACTGATCTGAAGTGATTTGTTGCCAGCTGCACCTAAATCACCTTTGTCCAGTTAGTTTTGCTGCGTGTCTCGCAGCTCAGTCTCAAGGTCCTTGGCTGGTTTCTCTTTTACCTCTTAAATACACGTCTTCCTCAGTATTCTAGGACTCCTGTTCTCTCTAGGGTATTTTTCTGGACTATCTGATCTAACCACTTGATCTAATTCTCCGCAGTTATCTCAAATGCACTCCCCTGGCTTCAATTTCTTTCTTGGTTGCCTATCTGCTAAACATCTCTACCTGCATGAACAGAAAACTTCTCATTCTCAATCCATGTAAAGCAACATTTTTCATCTTCATTGTAAAGTCATGTTACTCTTCCTTGTAAAGTCATGTTACTCTTCCTGGTTTCCTGTCTTGATTAACGACATCCATCCGATGAAGAACACTTACCCTGCTGCTCTCTGATATTCTACCAAAAAGGCATTAAATTCTTTAGGTCCCGCCTCTTAGAAGACACATGTCCACCCATACACCTGCTATGTTAATTCAGGTTTGGGCACACAGACCCCTCCACTGCCGGCATTCTGCCCCCTTGCTGTTCCAGCAACCTAAAATGGGTTGGGCACGCCCCCCGCCCCTAACATGTGCTGATTCCTTCTTTCTGTCTTCTTACTTTTTTTTTTTTTTTTTTTTGTGAGACAGAGGCTCGTTCCGTAGCCCAGGCTGGAGTGCAGTGGCATGATTTCGGCTCACTGCAACCTCCATCTCCAAGGTTCAAGCAATTCTCCTGCCTCAGCCTCCTGAGTAGCTGGGATTAGAAACATGTGCCACCACACCCGGCTAATTTTTGTATTTTTGGTAGAGACGTGGTTTCACCCTGCTGGCAGGCTGGTCTCGAACTCCTGACCTCATGATCCACCTGTCTCGGCCTCCCAAAGTCCTGGGATTCCAGGCATGCGCCACTGTGCCTGGCCCGACTTTGTTCTTGATTCCCCTTCTTCCTCAAGCTTAAGCTCTTTGTCTAATTTTTCTTCACCATTTGGAGCAAAGACCACATTCTTCAAAGAGTGTTGGATAGGCGGTCTCAGGTCTCAACTCTCTCTCTCTCTCTGTCTCCCTCTCTCTTTATTACAAGAGCATCTAACTTGTCTTTCAGATTTATCTCACAATCAATTAAGGTGACTTCCCATATCACTTTGCTCAGATGTGAAACTTCCAGTGCTAAATTAATCAAGTTTAAGGAAAACCAGGAGGACTGGACACCCTCTAATTAACTAATTATTTTGTCCATAAAATTCTAAAACATTTAACAGATTTTGTTTTCACTGAAGTTGCCACTATTGGATACTGAATTAATGTCATAAATTTGAATGATTATTTTAATCTACTGCTAATATCTTCTAAGTAAAACTGTGCTATTTGTGGCATTTAATGTTATTTTAATGTTTTATAATAGCCTCACAAATAGTTTTCAAAATGTTTAATATGAACTGAGAAGACTGTATTTGGTTTTTCGTGCTTTGATTCCATTTTGCTTGTATTTAGTGGCTCCATGGCCATTTCAGTATGGTGTTATTTCTCCTGGTGAAGACAGCATGAGAATCTGTTTGTTCTTACATAATCTATAGTTTATCAAGATGTGCTCAAAATGTGTTAGAGGCTAAATAAATAATTTCTGTAGAAGTGGTTTAATTTTGTGGAAAAGTTTCAAATAGTGTAAAAAACAAACAAGCACACACAATACTGTGTGTAACTATGTGGTTTTCATTGTAAGGTCAGCCCACATTTACCTTTCCTCAAGAAGGGAGGTAGAAAAAACTGCATAGGACAAGCTGTGGTCCCAGGCAGTGAAGGACACTGGGCACACGAGCCTGTGGATTTGTTCTGGAGACCTTGGGATCTGAGATCCTTAATGTCTCTAAGTCTGTTGCCTCATGTAAAACTGTGAATAATAAGGTTTTTCATATGAAAGGGAACTGTGCACATTCAGGTTAATGATCAAACAGGGTTCCTAATGGAACTCCTGCCCTGTGAGAGAGGTGAGTAAATGGTGCTCCTTATTAAGTGTTCTCACCATCTATCCTCTGATTTACTAGAACCTGGTGGGTGTAAAGGGTCTAGCAAAGGTTAATTTAATATCACAATTAAAAAGTATACATTTGAATTGCTTGAGTTTGGATACACATAACTTGTAGCTGAAATCTTTAATTTTATATGCATTGAGAATACCATGACTATATTTTGCCAAGTTTACAAGAGTTATGAAGTCATTTTCCAATTGTTTATCTCCATTTTCATTTTTTATTCATGCCATCCATGCACATAGATTTTACAAAAAAAAAATGGTTTGGGTAATACTTAGTCAACATCTTAAAATTCCAACAATTCTTCCTATAACAGTAAATACACAGTATGCAATATAAATGAGTTGAAAATTATTATGGTTCGTTTTACAAATAGGAATTTACGGACTGGCTGGGTTCAAATCTTGCAATGATGTGATCCTTTGCCCATATTACCTGATTGAATGGAAGCTGAAGCAGATCCCAGGAGCTTCATGTAAGAAGAAGCCACAAGCCTCAAAAGAAGGATTGAGGCGTTTGCTTTTGGGTTCTTTGTCCCAACGTCTTTGCCTAAGCCAATGTCCAGAAAGGTTTTTCTGACGTTATCTTCTGGGATTTTTATGGTTTCAGGCCTTAGATTTAAGTCTTTGATCCATCTTGAGTTGGTTTTTGCATAAGCTGAGAAATGAGGATCCAGTTTCATTCTCTTACACGTGACTTGCCAATTATCCCAGCACCATTTGTTGAATAGGGTGTCCTTTTCCCACTTATTTATTTATTTATGTATTATTTTTCCTTTGTTGAAGTTCAGTTGGCTGTTAGTATTCAGCTTTGTTTTGGGGTTCTCTATTCTGTTCCATTGGTCTATGTGCCTGTTTGTATGCCAGTTCCATACTGTTTTGTTGACTATAGCCTTGTAAAATTGTTAGATGTCGAGTAATGTGATGCCTCCAGGTTTGTTCTTGTCTTACTCCATGACTATTTGCATGTGTGATTTAATTTTTACATACATCCTTATAATTTAATTAAATTTATTTAGGTGATGAAATGAATATCTAGTTTATTAAAAAAGCAATGTGTTTTCCATATCTCACTCAAGTGAAAGGGCCGACATTGCTCATTGAAAGTTTAGAACTGCTTCTGTGTTAAGATTCATGCTCTGGTTAGCTAACACTAAATTGGATTTTAGAAAATTGTTATTCATTTTTTACCTCAGTCATCATTTAAAAATCAACAGGTTAGGTTACTTCCCTAGGGTTTATGAAGGTTAATATTGAATGTCACCTTGATTGGATTGAAGGGTGCAAAGTATTGTTCCTGGGTGTGCCTGTGAGGGTGTTGCTAGAGTCGGTGGACTGGGAGAGCCAGACCCACCCTCAATCTGGGAGGGTACCATCTCATCAGCTGCCAGGGTGGCTAGAATAAAGCAGGCAGAGGAAGGTGGGATGATCAGACTTGCTGAGTCTCCTGGTCTCCTTCTTTCTCCCATGCTAAATATTTCCTGCCCTTGAACATCAGACTTCAAGTTCTTCAGCTTTTGGACTCTTGGACTTACACCAGTGGTTTGCCAGGGGCTCTCAGGCTTTCAGCCACACTCAAGGCTGCACTGTCAGCTTCTCTACTTTTGAGATTTTTGGACTTGGACTGGCTTTCTTCTTCCTCACCTTGCAGACAGCCTGTGTGGTACTTCACCTTGCGATTGTGTGAATTAATTCTCCTTAATTAACTCCCTTCCACATATACCCTATTCTGTCACTCTAGAGAACCCTGACTAACACAGGATTCCAATGTATTTATCATCAAAGTACCCCTCAATTAAAATCCATGAATTATGACTTGGATCCAGAACACTGCTCTCACTGGCCCTCATGTAAGCCTGTTCCCTGTCATCCAGAAATGTGCAGTAGGATGTGGTCACTCAACAAAATGGACCTTCTCAGCACAGCAGTCCCATCAATAAGGTAATAGCATGAATCGAAGGGAAAGTCTTGGAAGAACTATTAATTAAAGAAGCAACTGTTGATAAAAATTTTGTTTCCAATGTACTGCCAGAGCACCAGACATACCGGTGGATAGCGTGAGCAGTGCCCCAAATCCCAACCCCCTCATCAGGAACTGTGTTTCTCCAACTGCCTCCTGTTTCTTCTCAGATATGGAGTCTTTCAGTGATCAGGTGAGCTTGAAACGCAATCCTACAACTGCAGCACCTTCCATAAACTTAGAGTCACTTTCCCCATTTCTTACCGGTTAAAGTGTTGGTCAATGACTAAAATTCTCCCTTCTTTTGTAAAGTATAACATTCTTCTAACCTTTGTAATATATCAAAATAGCCAGATAATAAATTAGATCTACAATAGAATTCAAAAACAATAACATTATTTTTCTTATCATTGTGTGATAATGTTTTTACTGCACGAGCCAAACAAATATTGCATTAAGAAGACACTTTATAAACCTGTGCTCTTCATACAAGAACCTGCTTCAACTGCATCCACAAATATCAAGGGAGAGTAATTCACCCACCTTGCAGAAAAGAACATTTATAATTTGTCAGGATAAAAAATCTTGAGAAGGGGTGAGGAGTGGGACAGAAGATAAAGGGGAGGGACTGGACACATGGAAGGGCAGATGGAAGAAGGGAAGGGGAAGAGGTGATGGATCCTGAAAGCCCTCTCTCTTCCTTGGCAGGACTTCTCAAGCATCAGGAGTCAATAGCTGGATATTCCCAGTGGCTGGCTCTCAGACACAGTTTAAAGAGACATCAATCTGTGATGTCCGTAGTGTTCAGCAGAGAGCTAATGGACCTTCAAAGATCAATATTCAAATGTGCTTGCTGTCGTGTCTGAACCCCTGCGCCTCCCCGGCGACTTGTCCTGGGCAGGAGGAGCCTCTGATGTTAACTAGCCCATTTCTAACCACCGGGCTAGAGATGCTCAGATGCTAAGGGGCTAGGAGTATTTCCCTTGTCCTTGGTTCTTTTATTGTGGAGAAAGATGCCCTGTCCTAGGACACTCAAGGGGACTCCACCGAGCAGTTCAGCCAGTCACCCTGAATGTATCTTATTTCCACGTCAGGTTTTAATGAAGTCACAAGCATCCCCATTCCAGTGCCCCTGTCACCTGAAGCTGCACAGGCACGGGGGCCAGGTGACCAGGTCTGAACATAGGCTTTCCAATCCCATGTGAAAGAGAAAACCTGCCACTGTGACTGTCACTTGCATTCATAGGATACGCACAGGGGAATGAGAAACCTTCCAACGAAAGCGAGGATTCAGAAAAAACTTTTTAGAGTAGTCCGAAACAAAGTCAGAGTCACTTAGAAGATGTCACTGAGAATATGGTCCTGATAATTAATTAAATCTCATTAACCTCATGGGAGAGACGGGCAGTGGACATTTAGGATGAATTTGAGCAATGTTAGGCTGATACCAAATGTGTGTGGTTAGGTACTTTATCGCTTGTTCCTCCACCATGCCTAAGTGGCCTTTAAGGTAAAAATATTACCAATGAGTGGTCTATTACCAGGCCCACTGGTAAGGATAGAATGAGTATGAGACCCTTCATTAAAGTCATATTTTACCCTCTCTTCCTCCTTGAGAAGTTATGAGAAAATGATTCTGAGGTTAAGAGGAGTCTAGCAATCTTTTATATATTTTGCTGTTAATTCAAAGATTGGCTAATAAAGCTTATTTTATTATTTTATAACAAACTGGGAGAGCCATTGAGGATTTTGACCATGTCTTCCTCGCTCTGCGTTGTTGTTGACTTACCTTTGCCAATGAGACAGGAAGGGTAAACAATGGCTGATTGTTATGTGCGAATCCATGCATACACCAGGACACCTCCCCATGTAGGCTTAGGCTTGGAGCCTAGGTTCCGTCTGCGCGGGGAGCGTAGGTGCCGTCTGCGCGGGGAGCGTACGTTCCGTCTGCGCGGGGAGCGTAGCTTCCGTCTGCGCCGGGAGCGTACGTTCCGTCTGCGCGGGGAGCGTAGCTTCCGTCTGCGCGGGGAGCGTACGTTCCGTCTGCGCGGGGAGCGTAGCTTCCGTCTGCGC
>NW_012115110.1:1443716-1454582 GCF_000951035.1 Colobus angolensis palliatus
GCGGAGCGTAGGTTCCGTCTGCGCGGGGAGCGTAGGTTCCGTCAGCGTGCGGAGCGTAGGTTCCGTCTGCGCGGGGAGCGTGGGTTCCGTCTGTGTGGTGTGCTGAAGGGAGAAAACTTTATTGATTTATTTATTTTTCTGAGACAGAGTCACTCTGTTGCCCAGGCTGAAGTACACTGGCGTGATCTTGGCTCACTGCAACCTCCGCCTCCCGGGTTCAAGTGATTCACCTGCCTCAGCCTCCCATGTAGGCTGGGACTACAGGCACCCACCACCACTCCTGTCTAATTTTTGTATTTTCAGTAGTGTTTGGGTTTCCCCATGTTGGCCAGGCTGATCTCAATCTCTGACCTCAAGTGATCCACCCACCTCGGCCTCCCAAAGTGCTGGCATTACAGATGTGAGCCACCATGCCCAGCTGAGAAAACTCTTTTCCTAAGGAAAAACATACACTTACTTATGTATTTATTTAGTTTGAGACGGAGTCTTGCTCTTCGCCCAGGCTAGAGTGCAGTGGCGCTATCTCAGCTCACTGCAACCTCCGCCTCCCGAGTTCAAACAATTCTCCTGCCTCAGCCTCCTGAGTATCTGGGATTACAGCCATGTGCTACCACCCCATCTAATTTTTTTTTTTTTTTTTTTTGCAGTTTTAGTAGAAATGGAGTTTCACCATATTGGCCAGGCTGCTCTCGAACTCCTGACCTTGTGATCCACCCGCCTCGGCCTCCCAAAGTGCTGGGATTACAAGTGAACATCCATTTTTTATACACACATCTTGCATGCCTTATATACTAAGGAATCTCCTATACTCTGTGGGACTCTGCTTCTCTCTATGGAGATTCAGATTCAAGTCACATAGGAAGCTTACCTGCTCCCAACGCAGCAAAAATGTACATGCTGTTATAACCTGTTAGACAATATGAAAATGTGTGAAAATTCTGAGTCACAATCTAAAGCCATTGCCAGCAGATTTCCCCTTATGCATGCTCCAATGCCCTCTTATCTGAAGTGTATCAGCGGGAGGCATTGGTTAGATCTTTGAAAAAGAGGGTTTGAGATGGTTCGGTCAACCTCGAGTCTCCTGATCAGACCATCACTTTCCATTATGGAAAATCACACTCTCTCCAAAATGACATTTGAATACACTTGTAACAAAGTTCTAATGCGAATATATAAATTTAGATCTGTTAGTCTCAGAAGTGAGGCAGGGTGATGAGTTTAATGAATATGTTATGTCTCCGTGATAGTTCCCTATGCAATATTATGCCAATAAATCATGAAGCTTGAAGGTCACAACATCTAAAAGCTCCCTGCGCAGTTACAGCACCTCTTTTCCCTTAACCTAGCCTATAACAAAGGTAGAAGTTAATGAAATGCTCTGACTTAGTGGGGACATTCTCAGGTTGGGCTGATGCCGAGTGCAGGTGCACCTGAGCCGACGCCTCTGTTTCTTCGTTATTAGCACTGGCGCCTCCAAGGAGCTGGTATCTGGTCCTCAGACCCACAGGCAGCATCCCGACTGCCCAGGGAGGGGGCGCCAAAGAGCAGGTGGTATTTGGGGTTCAATAGCTTAAAAGGACAATAGCTCTCTGTTAACACCTGAACTTTATGCCTCAGTTTCAGGATTAGAAATGACACTTCATGGATAAACGTTGTCAGCTAGAGGAGGCAGCTTTCGATGCATTAAGATTATTTCTATGGCTTTCAACATTCAGTATTTGTATGCACTGCAAAAGAAAGAAAATTAGTGGAAGAATTAAATGCTCATTGATCCTTAAAACAGATAACCACCGAGGGTTTCAGTACTTGAGGAAGGAACTGGGCTCTACCATTCCTGAGAGATTCAGGAAGGATGTGAACAGAAATAGGTGGGTATTTTTCTCAAACCCACAACCGTTGGGAGGCAGCTTGTCTGCTGGTGTGTGGATCAAACAGCCGAATTCCCTCAACTCAGGGTGTTTCCGGAGTTGAAAGCAACTAACGCTCCCAACAGTGAAACCCAAGCCCTATTTTCATTTCCAGTTGTACCAGGGAAATGGAATGTGGATTTAGGCAAATCATCTTATTTCTCAGGGTCCAAGAACCCCACCATTTAAAATGTGAATGATGATAATAATCGCTATGAGCATGTTCCATAAAGAAAATCTGTTTTCTCTTATATTACAACAGTATTAATAGCTGTAATTTGTGTGTGTGTGTGTGTATGTGTCTGGTTGTGTGTGAATAAATACATCCACAGCATGTTGAGCTCTTCATAAGACACATATCATTTAAATGCAAATTGCTACTGCTATTTTGCAAACGATTTGAGGATGAATAATGGTGGTCACAGGAAAAATATATATCTCCCTTATGCATTTTGTAATTTGCAATAATTAAGGTGTGCATATAGTTTGTGTTTACATCGGATGATATTTTTCCCATGATTTCTCTTATTAAATATCTACCACAATTTGGAATGAGTTAATTGGATAATAATTTATTTCAGACCACTTGAGTCATATAAATACTGCTAAGGAGACTGGCTGCAGGTTCTACACAAGAATGGGCATATGGAGTGAGGCAGCAGTGGGGTGTGTGGAGAGCAGGGATTGCATGCGACTTGCAATTTTACTCATAGATGGGACAGGGGCAGGGATCTATCCTGTTAGTGATTATTTTTGCTGGAAGGAGTAATGAGAGTGTTTTCCAAAATGTGACCCTGATGTTATCCTGCTTGGAATGAGTTGTCTATAGTTTTGTCATCAGTGAGAACGATATTCAAGTTTGGGGGTCTGTGATTTGTCTCCACTATTGAAAGGCAGGAAACCTTACTAGGATTGTAGTTGCCACAGTCCAACCATCAATCAATCAATCAACACACAAATAAATACATGCAAGAGTGACTCAGCATCAGATTTATTTATTTAAATCCATATAACTAGCTTGACTGCTCATTCGTGGAAGAAATAAATAAATTGAACTCATGTTAAATGGTTGTATTGACAGGATGACTTCACCCTTATGACCGTCCATCTGAAAACCTACTTAGGGTGTGATGGAACCGGCTCATCATAGTCACAGCTGTTTGTTTTATAAACAGTTTGACGGACATTGATTGGTCTACTCTGCATTCAGAGATAGGCTGTGGTGCAGCCACAGAGCAGAGACCCTCCTTGTCTTCTGTGTAATAGTACGTATTTTGTACCTTCATCCTTCTGTCCATAAGAAGGTGGCATTTTGGGGCAGGTCCTCAGAAACAGAGGCAAGCCCACTATTGGGAAAGTGTCAGCATTTCTGAGGGACCAGAGGAGTATTATTTTATTTTGTTTTATTTTATTTTAGAGACAGAGCCTTGGTCTGTCACCCAGGCTGGAGTGCAGTGGCACGATCTCAGCTCACTGCAACCTCCGCCTCCCGGGTTCTATCAATTCTCCTGCCTCAGCCCGCTGAGTCGCTGGGACTGCAGGTACATGCCACCACGCCCGGCTAATTTTTTGTATTTTAGTAGAGACGGGGTTTCACTGTATTGCCCAGGCTGGTCTCAAACTCCTGAGCTCAGGCAATCCACCTGCCTCGGCCTCCCAAAATGCTCGGATTCCAGGAACGAGCCACCATGCCCAGCCCCAGAGGAGTATTCTTTAAGTGTCACATGCACCCCTCAGAGACACAGACTTGCCCTCAGGATGCCCCCACCCGGCCTCGCCAGTACCCAGTTACTAGAGGTGGTCTCAGGTGTATTCACTGCCCCGGGTGAAGCACTGATGTGCAGCCCAAGCCTGAGAACGGCCTCTCTTGGTGGCTGCCAGCTCAACATCCTCTGTTGACCCAGCTCTGTGCCGAAGGTGTGGTCACAGGCTGTGGACAGCAAATTAAAGCACTGCCTGGCATGAATGCATTGGTCTAGGCCTTCGCCTTTGGATTCTTTCTTTGTAACTCCTGGTGCGGTGGACTGAAGATTGCCACCCCAATTTCAGGTGCAGAAGCCGACACTGAGGTTAGAAGACGTGGTCAAGCTCCCTGAAGATGGCCTGCACCAGGCACTGGCTCCCATCGCAGTTGTTTTAAAGGGCCTGTGCATTCGGTAGGTTTATCACTGTTTTAAAGAAAACTGCAAAAACACTACATCATACTTTATAGTGTGTTAACTCAGATAAAGCATACACTTACACATAAATGTGCCTACCACATACACGTGTACACAAAATCTCCCCAGTAAAACAGTAAATCGAGTGGTAGTTCTTTTTTTTATTTATTTATTTTGCCTCAGCTTCAATTCGTAAAAATAAATTAGGAGATAATTTGAGGTTATCGATGTTTAAAAATGTATTTCTATGCTTTGGATGTTTTCTGAGACACTGAAAAGAGAGTCTGTGTGTCTTCAATGCTTTTATTATGTACATACATGGTGGAATCTGATGCTATGAATGAGATCGATGAAGATGTTTTCAATGCCGATGAATTGTCTGCCTACTGGCGAGAAGAGGGCAGAGTGAGAGACATTTCCAGAAAAAATGTCAATCCAGCCCCACTGCGAAGAAAGCTGATCCTTATAAAAGAAAGTGAGTGGGGCTGGGCTGTGGGATGCTGGGCAGCACACAATTTGCGTGTCCTGGATGCGATGGGAAGTGCAACCTGAGGACAGGGAGGTTTCCAAGTCACTGGGCCTCAAGGACTCACTCCTCGGAGTGCAGTCAGGCAGTCCAGGGCCACAAGCCTTTCACGGAGAGAGAGGCACTCCTTCCTCACAGTGTCCGAGGAAGCACACAGGTAGGGTTAGGGCTGTGCAGCCAGGCACAGCCAGGTGGTCAGAGTTTTATTTTGTTTCAAATCTTCTAAAGTAACTCTACTCTTCTTTCCCGCCTTTGGGAGGTTTATGTGGGCTCCGCCTGAAAGTGAAGTGGTGCACCGCCAGGGCTCCAAGGGTAGAAGAAAAGAGGATTCCACCTTTCAGTCTCTGCTGCTTGACCCCTGGTACATCTTTTCCAGATGCCTAGCCTGGGCTTCTCTGTCAGGGTGCAGGCGACGGTGGAGAGGACGGGAGCAGAGCCAGGAAATTGCGGTGCTCCAGTAGGAGCTGGACACTCGGTCTGCTGTTCCTCCCCCACTCTCATTCTGTCCACCAAGTCAGCAACACCAGGAGGAGAACCTTCTACTCTGAGATAACCGGTTTCTTCTTCCAAGAAGTCCCCACAGAGGATGGGGAGGTGTCCAGGCAGCGCCACAGGCAGTGTCTGTGCTTCAGGAGGGTGAGCGGCTTCATGGCCATGCCTGCCCACTGTCACAGCTGGGCCAGCTCCATCTGCAAGATTATTAAACAAGCGACTGAAGAAATCAAGGGGAAGATGGTGAGAGGCCTCCACCACATCTGCTGGGAAAAAGTGGAACACATGGCCACTTGACTTTATTTTGCATTTCATGAGATACTTTCTGGGTATTGTCTTTGTGAGTAGCCACTCAGCATTTTGCGCCAGTGAAAATCCATTCACGTTTTTTGAATGATTATAAAATGACCAGTGAAAGCTGAAGGTATTTAAAACTATTGGCAAAACCTGCTCTCCCCTGAAAAAACTATGAATATAAAGATTTAAAGAACACCTTTGCTCCTTTGAATAAACTCTCTCTAGAGAGAAAAAAAAAAAGATCTCCAAATATGCTCCACATCTTCTTATCACAAACTAGTAACATTTTGCCAACTCAAACATCAAACCCAGACTTGCTTCTTTCACAAAAGCCACTAGAACTTCCTCAGGAAATAGTTCTCATAGAAGCCTCATTGTGCAGTAAACTATGGAAAACTCCTCAGTCTTGCAAGCAGAAAGAGTCCTTTAGTTTTGTGGGGACAAGGATGAGGCTGATTGCAGGACAAAAGCAACAGAGAGAAAGAAGCAGGGTAGTGACTGCTCACCCTCAGCCCTCAGCCTGCCTGGGCACCTTCCCTCCAGAGCTCATGAACTCCACCAGCTGCAGGCGAGGATCAGCCTGACCCTGGATGTGCATGACCAGCAATGACTTTTCCACCTAAAAACTCCAGTCACGAGTGCTGCCTCACCTAGAAAACAACAGAAATCCACTGCACACAAGGTTCCAGACAGCAACAGAAATCCACTGCACACAAGGTTCCAGAAAACAACAGAAATCCACTGCACACAAGGTTCCAGAAAACAACAGAAATCCACTGCACACAGGGTCCCAGAAGTGCTGTAGTGTAGGTCGAGGGCGGGTTCGTAATGAGCTCTTTGTTTCCTATGGGTCACCCTGCCAGGCCCAGTCAGGATGGAGTCTTTGACCTTCAGCTCAACCTTGGACCTTCATCGGGCTTCTTGGTGTCCCCTTCCCCAGGGCAGTGCCTGGCTGACCACGTGCCCTTGGATGAGACCCAGAGGTTTGTTATGGATCCATTCTATTCTAACCACATCAGCAGCAACCGAGCCTTAGCAATCTCTTTTCCAATTTGGGATGACACAGAGATCTAAGTTCTTGAGCAGCATGGAATCAGCCAGGGACACTGACCTACACACGTTTATCAGCACACTGCGTGCGGAGAGGGTGTGGACACAGCAACACGCCTTGTCACTCACCTGTCAGGAGGAAACAGCACCTGATACTCTCTTGCATAGCTTCCTGCGATAAAACCATCTGACATCCCTTCCACAAGCTGCCACGCTGTCGTGGGCCTCCACATAGGAAAGGCGGCTGATAAACTTCAGATTGTCCGAAGTCAATGGTTTTTAAAGTGATGTTAGAAACAAGCCTTCAGTGCAGATTCCTGGGGAGCCATGCTTCTGTGTCCCCGACCTCCATCAAGACCAGAGCATCTACCTCTGACACACAGGGTGTCATCAAGCCTTGGTACATCATACTGATAAAATTCCAGGGATGAAACTCTGGGCAAGGTCTGAGTGGAATTTTTTTATTATTTTTTATTTTAAGACAGCCAAATGATTCAAAATTATGGCAAAATCAGACATTGGTGAGGGAGAAAAATGCTGATACACTGAACAGAAACCACTTAAATGCCACACATCCTGATAATGTAATATCTCCACAACTGTTTCTGTTTAAAGCTAATAAAAGTAAACATAAGGCATTCCAGTCCTTTCCTATCAAATTTATTACTTTGAGCGACAAAATGACAAAATGATTAGCAGTTAATAAGGCCTTGGCTTAAAAGATTGACTGACATTGCATTACTCATTTAATTTCCGCTTCTCTGAGCTTTTTTTCCTCTTCCTTCCAGCACGGAGGGAATTAATATTATCACATCAAAGGCTTTCCTTTAAATGGGGAGAAAAATCATTTAAAAGGACACAGCCTGTGATTATTCAAACTAGGTTATTTGCACCTTGTATATATAACAATATCATGGTACAACTTCATTTCACTCAAATTGCTGTCAGTCACTAATAGAAGGAATTTGCTTCCATTTTATCAGCAGCATTGTGCAGTGTCAGATGGGGGAGGGGAGTTTGAGGTGGAATCTGATAAGAAGCACAGGACTGCAGAGCAAGGCAACGGCCACGTGACCCCAGGCTGCCTTCTAGACTAATGCTCAGTATGTAAATTCTTCTTCTCCCCTCTTATTTCTTTTGCTTCTTTCTAGTCTTTGTTTTTGTTCCATTTAAAAAACAACATTTTAAAGCGCTGTACACCTAGAGAGGTAAGTACCAACCTCCAGGGAATCCAGGGCATAATGACACGATGCTGATTGAGTATTTTATTTCCTTTCATTCTCAGCATTGGCAGACAAATGATTATACCAAGGCTGATATAACACCTAAAGAAGTATGTCGTATTCCCATAGAATAGTTGTATCTGTGGGTGGAATTTTGAGTGTCCCAATGCTTGGCCCGAGCATCAGCCAATGATCTCTCCCCATTTAGGGCCTGACAGATTGAATGACTGCCCCCTGGAACGGACTGTGTTAGAGCTTCCATGACAAAGAGTTCACTTGTCAAAGGTTTATTCTTCCTCCTTAAAAAACAAAAAAGAGGGGGGCAGGTCGGCCAGTAGGCAGAGGGGTGTCATGTGAGCAGGGAAACACCCGCTCCAGCATGAAATATGAAACATCAATCACAAAGGTCGGGAGGGCACAGCTTGGTTACCAAGGCTCCAGGTGGATTAAATCACGTGCGTCCCGAGGGAGGACAGGGAGGCAGGCAATAAAATAATATCGGAACACAGCGCCCCATGTCCCGAGGTTTGAAGACAAGCCTTGTTAATTCGGGAAACTGCAGGGTTAAATTAGTCCATGCCCTGGTGACAAGCAACACTACATATTGTGCCAGCGAGATAAATTTCCCCTCGCCTGCTCCGATACACTGGCCACTGACAGGACACTGCTGTGAGTAGTTCATTAAAATGTCCAACTCCTTGGAAATTTTAAAAATTTATAATGCTTCCTATGGACGGCGGGGCCAAGTTCAATGGGCAGGAAAAAGGAGTAGCTCAAAGAATTATTCACGGATGACTATTTCAACAAGTTAGCATTTCTAACAAAAATTAAGAGAGCTGTATTGTCTTCGCAGTTATAATCATAGATCACAAAAATAGACTAAAAGTATTGCCTTCCTGGTTCAGATCTCCACACTCCACAAGCAGCACCTTGAGAGGATGCCAGTGTTGTGCTGGCATCACACTTCTAATCAGGTTGTATTTAGATAACACCTGAGCATGCATGCAATAGCGTGCATTGCAACCAGGAAGGCAGAGTGTGCCTTCTGCTTAGTCCTATAATTTCAAAGTAAAAGTAGATGCAGTTGTGGCTTAGTTATATTTTCATGTAGTGACAGAATTTTCCTGGTTTCTTCTGATCACTCTTGCCTCGGCAGCCTGTGGGAGCCCACCTTTCCTTGATGGATTGACCTTCTTTGCCTGTGTGAAGGCTTTCCCAGGATGGAGATGTGCTAAGCAGTCATACTCCTGTTAGTGGCACTGCACCTTGCTGGAAGGTTCAACCACAAGGCCTGTGTGTTGCTGTGGGATCTTCTGTTCATTGTGGAACAATTGTACTTCACAAGCCCTCAGAGTCCATCTAGCTGGAGAGTTCTGTCAACACATTTGTAGGAACCGAGGAGTCACTGGGAGGCTGAAGAAAGAAGACTCAGACCACACAACAGTCTCCCCCTGAAGACGCCCTGCTGTTCACTGTAGCGTAATTACAGTAATGCTTAGGTAATTACTGTGATGCTTGAAACTACCACATCTCTATGTCAAAGTCCCTTGTTTTTGGAAATGTAATGAGACACAATTTTAATCATAATAACTTAAATAAAACTGAGCTTAATCTTCATTAAAAACATGATTTTCAACCCGTTCTATAGATAAAATATCTTTTAAAAGTATTACTGAATCTCTTGATAAACTATCTGCTTAGCTTTCATTTCTTAAGAATTAGGACATTTGTTTAATATGAATCTTTCATTTTCTAAATAACTTGAATAAGCACTGTGGCATTGGATCAAGAGCTGACTTGAGATGAGAGCTCACACCCTGGTCTGGTGGAACCAGCGGAGCTGAGTCTCTGGGAGCCCTCAGGGAGAAATGGGGGGCTTGTCCACTCCACTCAGCCACCATCAGGCACTGACTGGCACGGTGACATAGCCCTGCTCTGTGTTGCCCTGGTGGTGTAGAGGAAGCATGGACAGCAGCCTATCCTCCCCAAGGACTCACAGCAGCCAGGAAGGGGCACTGATCAACCCTCCGTGTTCCCTAACACTGTTACCCCTGAAACTAAGAATCGTCCTTAGGTTGAGAACTACCATTGCCAAAATTTAATGAGAGTGATTTCAAAAATGAAACTTTTATCCAGCCATGAAAAAGTTTAAAATGACTTAAGATATATGTTTCATGTGAACCAGGCACTCCTATAATCCCAGCATTTTGGGAGGCTGAGGTGGATGGATCACCTGAGGTCAGGAGTTCACGACCATCCTGGCCAACATGGTGAAGTCCCATCTCTACTAAAAATACAAAAAAAGTTAGCCGGGGGTGGTGGTGTTTGCCTGTAATCTCAGCTACTCGAGAGGCCGAGGCAGGAGAATCGCTTGAGTCCAGGAGGCGGAAGTTGCAGTGAACCAAGATCATGCCACCGTACTCCAGCCTGGGCACCAGAGCCAGACTCCGTCAAAAAATAAAATAAATAAAATTAAAAAATAGACATATGTTTCATTTGTTTTTGTTTATTATATGGAGAAACTTCTTAATTATCCAGTGTAGGTACTGAAAGGAATACTTATCTCAAAATGACAATACCATTTCAAAACTGCTCTGAGGCCAGGGTGGGGTCAATCCTAAAGTCAGGAATTCCCCTAATGGTGGCTGTATCATCGTGGGTGTTCTCTCTGGAGCAGAAAGTTACCTCCAAACTGCTAAATCCAACAATAAGGATGACACTTCCCACTTACAGTATGCTTTAACGCACATTTTCTTAATCAAGGCTGCCTTCCTTTTACTAAGTTGTATTTGGTAATTTTTTAAAGGATGTGTGGGAAAAGGCTTTTCTTCCAGAGAAACAAAAACTCATTTGAAAGATTGGAGATATCTGAGGTACTTCTCATAATAGCCTTTAAAGAAGTAAGTACTAAGAACACCTCAGTGTTTACGATTTGTCCTGTGAGATGAAAAATCACATCTATCTAGGATTCCTGGGCCCAGGATTGATTTGGGAGACGCTTGGGGATTCAGAGTTCCGGGAAGGGAGGAGAAAGTCGATTCTGGAGCATCCAGGTGTTGTCTTGGAAACCCAAGCACTGGAGGAGCTCCAGGTGGAAGGGCTGAGCGACAATGTGCACACCTCTGTGAACCCGGATGGAATGGGAAGGCGGCAACGTGCGCACCTCTGTGAACCCGGATGGAATGGGAAGGCGGCAACGTGCGCACCTCTGT
>NW_012115110.1:1454677-1463590 GCF_000951035.1 Colobus angolensis palliatus
CACGTCTGTGAACCCGGATGGAATGGGAAGGCGGCAACGGGCGCACGTCTGTGAACCCGGATGGAATGGGAAGGCGGCAACGTGCGCACGTCTGTCAACCCGGATGGAATGGGAAGGCGGCAACGTGCGCACCTCTGTCAACCCGGATGGAATGGGAAGCCTGGGGCTCACTCTCTGGAGCTGGGAAACATGAATGGGCTTGGAGACTCTCACAGTGCAGATCCACTGAAGCCACAGAGCCCAGCAGGTGGGGCAGAGCTGAAGTCTCCGTGAAAGAGCGAGGAACGTGGCAGGAGCTCACCCAGGACAGGCAGGGGCAGCACAGAAGCAGTTGCCGAGGCTCTTTGGTGACTTGTTCTGTGTTAAGATGGGAGGTGCTTGAGCACCTTGGACTGCTGGTGGAAATGATCTAGCAACTGTGGCCCGGAGAGCGATAGTAGGGAAGGGGAGGGGATGCCAGAAAGGAAGGACGTGCAGGTGACACTTGAGATTGATTCCCAGGGCGGCAGCCTACTTAGGCATGTAAGGGCCTGTCTCACCGCACTCCACCACGCTCAGGTGGACAAATGTCATCGCAGGGCAGAGCACTGGGTTCTATTAAGATTGTGGTAGCCAAAGGAAGACCACGAAGAGAGAGTTGCAAGGGCATGCTTTGGTCACGGTGCCTTAGACTCCACATTGTAAAGTATGAAAATGAGGGGAGGAAGAGGCTGATGGAGAGAGGGTACTAGATCCAAACAGTGGCCATCTTCAAAGCAGTCAACTCAACCATGGCACAATTAGTGGACTCTGCTGGAGGACAAAACATTGTGGTCAGAGAGTGGAGGCTGGAAAGTCTGATGGGAGAGGTTGTCATGAAATAACACACTACCAAGGGTGACAAACACTACACCAATAATCCATTGTTTAGCGTGTAAAATATTGCTGAAATGAACCATGCTCGTGGCAGGCATGTTGAATCTCTTTCAAAAAATAGGTGGCAGCAAATCAAAAAACAAACAAAAAAAGACTTATAAAGATGGTAAATGATGAGGGGGAGAATTAATACTCCAGTAACATCTCAGCTTTCCAGATATTTCAAGGTTTCTACAAAATCAATCTAGTGACCGTAAATATCACCATCAGTTTACTGCTTTTAGTCATGAGAGTGGGGACTCTAGACACTCGACAGCAGTGGCTGAGTGGGTGAAAAAATACCTAAAGAAATGCTCTGTGTCCATTTTAATGTACCTTATATTGTAGGAGTCACCAGAAATTTTGCTGAAAACCATGAAGGGTTATGGTGGCGTGGATCTATGTATTGGTAGTCAATGCAAAACTGTGGATCAAGAATCTTTCACACTATAGTGAATTCCACCAGCTCTGCCTCCCCCTCTTCCATTAGCTAATTTGTTCTTATCTGTCTTTCCACGAATGCAAATCAGCCTCCTGAGCCACGAAGAGCAGGCTGCTTTCTCCTGCAGCCCTGAGTTTTCCCACTGGACCCACCGGGCATTTCTCGGTCTTTTAAGATGTCATTTGTGGTCCCTAGGTGTCCAATCTGTTAAATGAATTAGCCGTCTATTGTTCTGACTTTGAGCTGCATGACCTGCCCGTCCCGGGCTTGGCATTTTCTACCACAGGGCCCCATCTATTACTGCAGTGCAGCCCAGGTCCTCGCGCTGTAAATCATCCCAGGGAGACATTCTGCCCTTTCTCCCTTCCCCGGTGCTGGTGGCCCCCACCACTTTGCATCCCATGCATTTATGTCAGCTCATCACGGCCTTCTGAGGGCACCAGGGAGCATGGCTGGGGGAAGCGTCCATGCAGGCTTGTTTGAGGGTCTACATTGTGTAAGGCTTTAATTTAATTAACCATCCGTTTCCTGTTCTCCTAGTCTACCAAACACACAGAAACAGTTTTAAGCTCTAAATACCAAATATCTTAAATAAAAGTTAGAACTTCATCAAGGCCTAATGATGGCATCTCACATAGTCAAGAATACATGTGTCCTCATTATACATAAGTGAAGTAGGCGAAAGTTAAAGAAGACAAATAAAAACAGGATGGAAGCGCTGAGATTCCCAAGTTCTGCTGCCGGGCCGTCCCGTGCACCGCACCGCCCTCCAGCTCCATTCCCTCCCAAGACTCTATGCAGTTGCTCTGATTCCTGGTATTTCATTTTTAACCTCCTTGCGCCTTTGGAGAACCACATTTCTAACCTCCTCCCATAGGCGTAGGCTGAGAGATCCTAAAGTAAGAGCCCTTTTTGAGGGCTCATTCTGTGACAGTCACTGCTCCAGGAACTTATGCTGTCAATTGCTGAATGCTCATAACAGCCCTATGTGCCAGGTGACGTCATTATGCACATGGCGCAGATGACAAAACTGAGGCAGGGGGAATCAGAGGCTTCCCAGAACCACTTAACTGAGCCACAGTTTATATGGATCTGCTTCTGGAAAAAATGTCAGAATGGGTCACTCACTGAGATGGCAAGCAGCTCTGCTCATTCTGGCCACCAGCCCAGAAGGTGGGCTTGGTGCTTCAGTATTATTGACCTCTCCCTTACCTGGTACTTGATTTAGTCATCGAACACTTTGATTTTAATTTAGTACTTCAAATTTCATTTCGTAGTGATTCATCCCATTATCATTGATTAATTGCCAACCACGTGTCAGTTGGGACACAGAACGAAAATATAACATGTTACCAATGCATGAGTACCACCCAATCTATAATAGAATAGGGTCTGATGCAGTGTTATGTGCTTTCTGCAGGACAGCTGCTGTGCTGGAGCCCACGTGGGGATGATGCGGCACTAGCATGGCTGGAGAAGCCTGGGCCGGAGCAGCCGGTGGAAGGACGATTCTGGAATAGGGGTTGTGCATGTACAGAGAGAGACAATATGGTAAAGTCGGTGAAACAAGGCCATTTGCCATAACTGGGCTCTGGATACAGAATTGAGGAGCACAATGCTTCTGTAATCTTTGAGAAGATACATGGCGTCGTGAGGTCAAAGAGCTGAAACGCCCAGCCTCTAGGTCAGTCAACTCTCACTGCATTGCAGTCAAGAGCGGTGGCTGCAGCTCACAGAGTAAGGGATGCAGATCGGGCCTGTTTGCTGTGACAAGGAGTGGGGACTTCATGCTGGCAGTGATGGGGTCACTGGAGCTGTCTTAATGGGGCTTGACATGATTAGATTTGCTTTCTAGAAAGATTTCTCTGGGAGCTCTGTGACGAAGCACAGCTCTTCAGTGGAGCACAGCTAAGGTGGAGGCAAGACACAAACATGCACATAAGCGCACACCACATGCATGTACATGGATACACATGTATGGGCACACATGTAAGTATACACCCATCCACATGTGTGCACTGGCACAAGCCACACATGTGCACACACGAGCTCACATGCACACACCTCACATGTGTGTACATACATGCACACACTCTTGTCCACAGACCATGCACATGCACACATAGGCTTCCATGCACACACAATACACATGTGTAGACACATGATCACATGCACAAACCCCTGCACACACACTGCACATGCACACATGAGCTTCCATGCACACACATGACACATGTGTTCACACATGATCACATGCACAGACCCCTGCACACATGCACCTGCACACATACCATGCTCATGCATGCACGGGCTCACAGGTGCTCACACACCGCTGGACACAATAATGCATGACGAAAATCACAACGACCACATAGTTGCTGTGATTTTCAAGTCAAGGGATTTCAAAATGTCTTCACTGACAGGAGTCCAAGAGAAAGTGTTTTTTAGAAATAAAGGGCATGGGAAGAAAAGGGGGAGGTACCTCCTCCCCACGGGCCCGCTGCCTGGGGTTTCATGCATGAGGAACACGCTCATTTTTGTTGCTGATTCACCAAACCAAGAAACATCAGTCTGTTCTTCAAAACACTGCAATTGGTTTCTTTTTTGTCCCCATGAAATTACCATCCAGCTTAAGATATTCAGAGTATATAAGCCCTAAAGTAATTTCTTTTGCAAAAGTAATAAACTCCTATAAATCGAAAGAAGGGATGCCATCTCAAACTCACTCCTGGAATCGTTTGTGTAATGCTGTGGTTCCATAATTGTACCTTGTTTTAAATTCATATGTATTCATTTCATAAAAATAGTCTATATTTTATACTGATAAATTTATCAATAGAAAAAAGATTCCACAGAAAGATATAAAAAATTACCTGCCAAAATAATGATTTATGCTGGTTTTGAAGCTTCCTCTCTATTATTCAAGTGCACAAGACTTTTTTTTTCATTTTGACATTTACTTCACGTTATAAAAGTGTGTTCCTCTAAACCAATGTCTTCATTTGAATAGCAGGTAGGGAGGAATGGGCCCGAGTGACAGCGTCTGTGTCCAAAAGGCTCTGTTTGTGCGGAGCCCCTGCAGGTCGCTGTTTGCCAACAGGGATGGACAAAGGGTTGGGTGGGCGTGTCCACCATGAAGTGAGAGGACAGGTCCCATAGAATCTCAAAGCCTTGTGGGGAGAAAGCAGGAAGCGAATGCCTTCACCAGTGGCTAATTGCAAATAGGGTTGGTTTTTGGGGACGTTTACTTGAAAGATCAAAGGCAACATGTTGCCAGTAATGTTACAGATTAGAAGAATAAATAATCTGTGCATTGGAAAGCAAGCTGAAAAGAGGGTTGCAAGACCAGTCAAACCTTGAGGAGGTCACCTTCATTCCTTCTGTTTCCCTACAAGAAGTGCCCAGCAGCAGCTCTCAGTCTAAAGAGTCAGAAAACTGTAGAGCGTTGAGAATGCTGCCTTGGGTGAGGGGTGGGTGAGACACTCAGATAAAGGTCAGGCTGGTCACTCTTAGAGCAAGAGAGGGATGGGGAGGAGAGAGGGAAGAGGTGGGAATCACTAGGGAGAAAATGGGCCTGAATCTTCATTTCTAGTGGTACCTTTCCCCTCTCCAGGGGGACAGGCTCATGTTCAAAGAGCTGCTTGGGGGATTTCTGGGGGCCAACTACTCCCTCCGTTTGACCTTAGATGGTATGGTCTTACCAAAGCTCCATCATGGCTGAAGATCCTCTTCAGACACCCAGTCCCTAATGGAATCTCCAACACTAACATGCATGTGTTGGTCTGTGTAGCAGAGACATACCGTAATCCATGGGCTCAAGTCCATGAAATACATTGAACTTTCTCCAGAAGTTTGCAGTCCCTCCAATATCTATCTTGAATCTTCTTCCCCCTGGAGCGGCAGAAACTTAAAATTGCATCAGATAGCACCAACCTCTCTTTCTGTCTGTTTTGGGTGTTTACATATACCAAGGGGTAGGGGTGAAATAGTCTTGTCCTCTCGTCTCTCAGCCTAGGATGATGTCAGGGCAAGGAGACCTGGGTCCATGCAGAGTGGTGTCGTCCCACTGGTCCCCTCTTCAGGGGACTCTCTGTGGTCTGGTGTTAGAGGCGATGTGCCTTGCAGCCTAAGTCTACAGAGGTCTCCATCCGTCCACCACGAAGCACTATCACGGAAACACCTGCATCCTATTTAGAGCACCGCGATGCCTCCCACCCTTCAGGATAAAGGCTCTCTCAATGTTTTAGCAATTGTCCTCTTGACACATATCCCAAGTCCGTCCTCCCTGACTATGTTCTGATCCACCCACATCTAATTTAAATGATGACATCTTGAATGAATATGAATCCAAATCCACTTTACTTAAAGGCCCGAGAACAAAGAGAAAATGCTATGTGACATGTCTTCACCTGGGGTGGCATGTGTCCAAATGCAGCCATCAGAGATGTTGCTGGGTTTTGCTGGTTTGTTTGTTTGTTTGCACAAACACCTCTGCTCATTCAGGCTGAGCACAGTCCCCACCCCCATCTTTCTCCTTGTTCCCTCCAACTCAACGTTCACACCCTAAAGTACTTTGTCTTTGCAGCATTGTCCACAGACTCCTTGGGTTTGTTGTTGGCAACACATGAGCATGGTAATGAAACAATTTTTGTTCAACAGTTTAATGTCTCTATCCCACCTATGATATGACCTGCAAGATAGCTGGGCCCTTGCGGTCTTGCTCACGATCCCATTTCCAGGGGCAAACACATGCTCTGCACATGACTGGTAACTGGCAAATATTCCGTGAGATAAAAATATAAGAACAGTGTAGCTCACTCCACTTGTAAATTTACATTTAGTGCTGTTACTTCGTCTCCACTCTGTGTTTCCAGGTTGGCCTTTAGAGCCCAAATTACATTTGATCCATAAGTCCCCAAACTCCAGGCACGAGCTAGAGGACAGAGTTTCCCATATTCCCCTGAGTCACTGATGATGTCGGCAGGATTCACAGATGCAAATCTCCCCAAGGTGACATCACTTGACACTTGACACCTTAGACAGAGTCATCCCTCCAGGGAAGGGTGGGACTGAACGTATGGCTGGACCCTATTCTGGGACCAGCAGGTTGTTTTTAAGTAAAGTCCTCAGGATGCTGTTGTTTTTGTGTGTTTTGATCAGAGACGCAAGGTCATGGTGAGAGATGTAAAGATTATTAGATAATAGTAATGACCAACATCGTCGTATGAATCCACAAATCACGATGAAACCCCCGATGTCTCTAGAATTACAGTTAACAATAGTAGAATTTGCTGAATTTTGGAGATTTTAATCAACACACAGAAATTGTAGATTAGATGTAGGCCCAAACACTACCCTCTTTACAAGCTCATGGAAAATTTGTACTTCCTTTTTGTTTTTTCACTCTGTGAACAAAATGGCCCTTTGCTTCAAATGCCTTCCCACATCCCCTCTGGCCATGGACTTGCATTGCAGCACACATCTGAGAACCTGGCTATTTTCCCCATCCTTGTCAATCTTGATGGACTAATGTCTATTGGCCTATTGGAAATCCCAGGGTAGCTGGGTTCTGTGTTAGGGGTCTGCGATAATTAAATGTTTAAATTTTGTGTCCACCTGGTTGGGCTATAGTAAAGAGTTATTTAATCAAGCACTAGCATATATGTAGTCAGAAGGTATTTTGAAGACTGGTTGACATCTACAATCAATGGACTTTAAGGAAAGGAGATTACTCTTATTATGTGGGTGGGCCTTACCCAATCAGTTGAAGGCCTTAAAAGGAGAATTGATTTTCCTTGGAGAGGAAGGAATTTTTCTTCAAGACTGTAACATAGAAACCCTACCTGAGTTTCCACCTTGCTGACCTTCCCTACAGATTTTAAACTTGCCAGTCCTACAAATTGTATGAGTTAATTTTTTTAAAGTCTCTCCGTCTTAAGAGAAAAAAAAGATCTATACTTATATCCATACCTATGTATACATTTCAGCATTTCCTAGAGGTTTTATTTCTCTGGAGAATCCCGATTGGTACAAAGCCTATGACTTAGAACTGCTAAAGATCTATCTCAAATATTTCTCACTTTTTCCATGGAGATTACCATCAGAAACCTCTCACCTTCTTTGTCTCTGGACTTAGGTGGATATCTCTGTAATGTCGCTCTGATTTTATTCACACTACTTACTCCTACCAGGCACTAGAATACTTTAGATTAGATTAACTATAATGATGCATTAATATGACATTTTACGTATACTATAGTATACCTCATCACATTAAGTTACACAGACACACACACACACACACACATACACACGTATTTGTTTGAAGACCTTCTCTGCCCACAATGAGACTACAAGTTGCAAGAAGGTGGGAAATGTCATCTGTTCTCTCTTCTGCCATGTCTTCATCACCCAATCTGTTCTTGGCACATTATAGTTGCTCGATAAATAATTGCTGAAAGCATACAGAATGGTATTGATAAACACCATTCATACAATTCCTTCAATGTGCGTATCACATTAAACTGAAAACATTTGAAGAAAAACTGCACAGGTCTTTTTGTCATATGATAGGCAGCTCTCCAGGCAGCAAAGCGCATCAGTATGTTAGAGAACAGAAGGATAAACCTCAGAATGAGGCAAGGATGAAGGTGGCTGTGGCTGCATTGGGGTCTGCAGGGGATCAGTGAGGTGAGCAAGGGGCTTCCCTCCCCAGAGCCACCCGTCCTTTGCAGAGCAGGGCAGGAGGGCAGGCCCTGGTCTCAGGGCCTGGGGTGACCCCAGCACTTTCAGGTAGTGGCTGGCTACAGGGCTTTTTCTCTTCACCCCTCGGATTCTTCATCCTAAAAGAGAGTCATGGCTTGTTAACATCAGAGGAACGAAAGGGGGCTTAAGGAGCTAGTGTCTGGCTGATGCTCAGAGCACTCCTGGGACTGGGGCCTCTCTGTGCTGTTGGCTTTTCCTACAGAATGGAGACTGTAAAGGAAGATGCCTCAACTTTGCCCTCCTTGCAGCTCAGGCACCTCCCCTCACTTTCACACACACTCCTCCCTCTCCATCTCCTGAACTCCACATACACCTTCCATGGGGGCAGAAGTCTGGCCTGGAAAACAGGTGTCATTATCTAGTAGCTGCTAAACCTCATAATAATTCTGAGATTTTTGAATAATTACTATTCATGTGAGTCAGATATCAAAGTAGACTAAGGTATTAGTCAATGTTATTCAAATTTTCCCCTCAGTGGATAAATGAAATCTATGCTTGAATTTGATGAAGTTCCTGACTTCAACCTTCTCATCTGCAGTCCCAGGCTACATTGTGGTCTTCAAAGAGAATTTGTGTTTTATGTTCAGCATATAGTGAGGTGCAGTAGGTGAAAAATACATGATAAATAAAGTGGATGATAGGTAGGTGATAGGCAGAAATGATGGATAGATAGATAGTAGATAAGGAATGAACGGATACAGAGGTAGATAGGTAGATGATAGATAGATAGATAGATAGATAGATAGATAATAGAGACAGAGATGAACGCATGGATATATACAGGTAGGTAGAAGATAGATAGATAGATAGAT
>NW_012115110.1:1464226-1469953 GCF_000951035.1 Colobus angolensis palliatus
AGATAGATAGATAGATAGATAGATAGATAGATAGATAGATAGATAGATAGATAGATAGATAGATAGATAGATAATAGAGACAGGTTGATGCACGGATATGTAGGTAGGTAGATAGATGATACATAGGTAGGTAGGCAGGTAGAGAGAGAGAGTTACACAAAGAAGACTGCAGAGCCAGCATTACTTTTCTGTACTTTTTGAATCATATGTTTCTATGGCAATCTTTACTATAATATGCATCTATCTAATATGATTCTATCAACATAGAGTCTTTTGACTTTAATTTTTTAATGACCAGATAAATTTCTTGGAAAAAATAATTAGTTATTGTAGTATACATTTAAGTTCGCTGCGAAGTCATCATGGGTCCTTGTTTCAAAATCGTCTGAAGTCTGAACCACCCGGTGCTACATTTTCCCTCCCCCAGCTCTAGGCAGTCTAAGAAGAATCAGCTTTAGCCTGTACGTTTCTTAAAACTTTGAAAAAAGGATCTATAAATGCATAATACTAGAATATTCAAATACTCTCTCAGCACAAGTTTGCTAATCTGTTTTCAGTGTGATCTGATATCTGACTTCTTGAAGGAAATGTATAAATAACAAATTGACTAGGCATAGGTATTTATCTTTTGTCTTGACAATATGCAAAGCAATATGTTTTTTTTTTTTTTAAGTAATGAAAGGCCAGACTCAAAGTTGAGCCACAAAGAAAAGAAGTGACATTTGAGGAAAGATGCCAAAATACCAGGAGGCCAGAAAACAATGAGCTGTGTTTCTCAAACTCTGGGAGGGTTGGCTCGGGCGACCGCAGATGCTCCCTGTATGTGGCTGTGGGATGCCCCACGGTTATCTTCACAGGGTGAAGCTGGACCTTGTAACCACGGTCCCCTGTGGAGCTGATCACGGTCCATGTTGATCCTTGAACGCTCTCACATTTCCCATCAGCCTTGTGGCAAGCCATGACTTTCCCTGTCTGCACAGAAGTATACAGCACCCGAGTGTCTCCCAGATTTGGAGGGCGTCCTTCTGTTTTGTCCACAGGAAATCTGTGCCAGAAAAAAGAAAGGAATCCTTTCCAGATAACTCAGAACCAGAGTGTGAAGGTCAGATGTCAGTGCAGCACTTCCGGGGAGAGTAGCGTTCCCTTCACCCTGTGCTCTGCCTCCAGGCTGACCTTGAACCCCACAGCACAAGGCTGTGGGAGGTCCCCAGAAGCAGGAACCCTAAACCATTCGAGGTGACATCCTGTGGCCAGGGAGGGCCAGGGCATCAGGTCCTGTGTGGGCCCCGCCTAGCTGGCACCAGGTTTAGACTCTAGTGACAGTGGGCCCCCTTGGTCTCCATAATGGGCTTTTTTTTTTCCTGAGACAGCATCTCGCTCTGTCACCCAGGCTGGAGTGCAGTGGGGTGATCTCGGCTCATTGCAACCTCCACCTCCTGGGTTCAAGTGATTCTCCTGCCTCAGCTTCCCGGGTAACTGAGATTACAGGTGCACGTCACCATGCTCGGGTAATTTTCTTTTTGTATTTAGTAGAAACAGGGTTTCACCGTGTTGGCCAGGCTGGTCTCAAACTCCTAACCTCAAATGATCTGCCCGCCTTGGCCTCCCAAAGAGCTGGGATTACAGGCGTGAGCCACTGCACCCCACCCGCAATGGGCTTTTGAGGGAAAGTGGAGCTCAGCGTGAACGGGGACCCAGGGAGGAGGTGAACTGAGGCTTCAGGGTTCTCGGCGCGGCCGCTCAGGCACACTCCCTGTGCCTCCCTGGCAGAGGCTGGAGTTCACTCCTGGACCCGGGGCCCAGCTGAAGGAAGCCTGCCCTGGAGCCTGGGCAGGCAGCGGGAGGAGTTGGGGGTTGTTTTGGCAAACCCAATTTATTTCAGTTTTATAAGGACTTGTATTGTCAAAGATCATTTACATCCCTTCCTATTAACTGGACTGGGTGGCAACACTCCCGTGGGTTTTACCGTCTGGATTTCAGGAGGGAGGGAGCTGAGGTCAGCCGAGCAGGGCTGCTGCCCACGGGCTGGCCTGGCATCGGAGGCCCCTCCATGGCCTCAGGAGTTGCCAGCTCCACTGCTATGTCCCGCAACCTCTTAAAACATGGAGCAGGGCCTTTCAGCCACCAGTCCACCTCTCCTTGACAGCTTGACAGAGGTACATATTTATTTAAAATATTTTGGTAAAGATAAGACACAAAACAATTGTTTCAGTCTTTTCAATGGCTCTGCTGGCAATCAGCCTCCCAGGATCCTTTTGGTTTTTTCCTACTTTTTCAGCAACCCTCATTTCATGTAGAGATTACATGCCCAGCAGAAGTATCTATAAAATATTTGTAAATATTTTAAGATTACATAATATTTCTAGTGTTTTATTGGAAAGAAAATTGACACTTCAGTAGGTCCACTTACAAGATTGTGGAGGTTTTACTTCTCCCAAGGCTGTGCTTCCTGGTTGGAGTGAAATGAAGATTTGCTGCGGAAAAGCTGCACATGGCTGTCTCCTCACCACGGATACCTGGGTCAATCATGGAGGGAGGAGGTTCTTCCGTCTCCTCCGTGCCTTTTACGGAGACTGAAAGCCACATGATTCTCCTTGGATCACTCTTTGCTCTGTTCAGGAGGGTCAGAGGCTGCAGGGTGCTGAGACCTCCTGTCCCAGGCCCGGGTATCACATGCCAGCTGGCCACCCGCCCAGGAGGACTGGGATCTGCAGGAGCATGGTTGACAGCTGGCTGAGTCTGGCTCCCAGCCGGTGGAGAGGTCAGTCCCTTGGATAACAGAACAGGTGTGTTCAGACACTGTGGTTCAGGACTAGGCACAGGTGAGAGCCAGGCGGTGAGCGGAGTCAGCCGGCCCAGGTATGGTGAGGAGGAGCAGGACTCCAGGTGGTCTGGAGACAGAAGGTTCCCCTCTGCTGAGTGGAAGCACAATTGCCTTGACCTGCAGAGAGTACTGGGGGAGGAATACTCTGGAACCTTCTGGCTCAGCTTTGCACAGTCCTAGAGAGTTTTGTTAAGGGGGTTTTCAGCAGTTAGCAAATAGATGACAATTCCTTAGGAGGAGAAAGTTCACTTCGCTGGGAGTAAATGTCCCCGTGGAACTCAGCAGAAAGCTCCTCTGGATTGTTCCAGATTGCGACGTCACCAAGGCAATTTCAAGAAGATGCATCAAAGAAATCCAGTGGGTGAGGGTGAATTAAATCCGATGTCCCCGCAGCCATTTCATTAGCATTTTATATCATCACATGCCCACCAAATGCCAGGCAATGGGCCACAGGGAGCAACCCACTGAACCCCACTCTCCAGAACTGATTCGCAGAAGAGAAATACGTCATAACGTCATAAAATTTAGGAAAATTTCCATTAAAACTCCTAGAAATTAAAAGAAAAGAAAAGTTAATATACTTCACAATATTGATAAACTTCCACTAATCTGAAATAATTTGTTTCGAAAGTATGCCAAGGAAAGGGGATGTTTCTGTGCGACTCTCACAGAGATTTCCAGTTTCAGAAAGCTTTTCTCGCTTTTCTTCTGCAGAAGTAAAAAGGCGAGGAAGGAAGGATATTTTTTCAATGAATCCAAACATGTTTTCCCTACTGATTCATTTTCCAAATTGAATGCTACCAATTTAAACCAGAGCAGCAGAAAGAAAGGAAAAAAAGTCTGATGCTCTGCAGTGAGCACACACGCTTGGTGGCCTTTTCAGTGGCGGGCAGCGGACACAGACAGAGCCCGGGATCCTGCTCATCTCCTCCTCCTCTCTCCCACCCAATGGTCACTACTGTGTGACAAAGACAAAGCCAGCAGCCCCCTCCCTCCCTCCAGGTCCCTGTCCTTGTTCAGTTGGGACAGCACTCCCAGTCCTGCGGTCCCTGGGGCCCATCCTATCACTTCGCCGCCGCCAACGGGGTCACCTCTCAGCCGCGCTCTCTCCTGAGCCCTGATGTTCAGGGTGAAGAAGAAATTCAAAGCTGTTGAATGATGATAGGGGTAGTGAATAAAAAAAAAAAATATTAAGTGCCGGCAACAACACCAAAATAAAAGGTGGGGCGGGTGTGGGAGAGAAGGGTTCCTGAAGAATGTGAGAAAGATAAATCGGGCCGGCACTTTGTTTCATTGTCAGGAGCACTCTGGGGTTATTGGAAGCTCTTATTTATGCTCTGTAAGCAGAACAATACTGGAGAAGAAATGATTAAATACCAGCTCCGCGAGCAGCAGACATCTCATTGTGGCGGTGGGCTCACCACTGGGTGGTTTTGATAAAGGCAATATGAGTTGATAACTGATAGAGTTGGCAGGGAGTCATCTGGGGTTGCTGACAGTTCCAGCACTTTAATAAAATCATTAGAATGTAAATGTTTTTATTGCGGAATAAAGAGCCTCCAGCGAAGTTGACACTGCTCTCCCTCCAGTGAATGGGAGTGCCGATTAGCATTCAAATGATATCATGATAGGTTGGTTATCTTTATTAAAATTTTTCAAATCGAGTCTTCATTTTGCATGATTGAGTTTTAAACAAATGCAATATCCAGTCGGCTGGTGAGCTGGCCTGAACACTCCTGAAATAATTAAAGTGTTCCTTTTATTTTTTTAAACATGTGTTTCATAAGAAATGAATTGGATTTGCTATTTTAATATGACAATATCTAGTTAGCTTTGCATAAAAACAGGGATGTTATAGCATAATTATTGAAAGTGTACAGCTTTTAAACATATGTTTCATAAAGCTGAATTCAATTTTCTGAAATATGACCATACTAGTCACTTGGTGAAATGTAAAATCAAGAGGTAGCTTGATTATTTAGATCAATTCTGCATAAGTCTTCATAACTGATGGCAGCCCATGGTACTCATGGCATTCGCAGAGTAAGGAAGTCTCTGTTTTCTGAACGTTTTACACTCCCCTGACTCAGACGCTCGACAAGGACTCAAAACCTTCTTTCAACTCAGGCACTAAGTCATGGTGGCATTAATTATCCAGAGCAAACTAAACCCTCATTAAATGCTAACAGAGACTTGGGCAGATCTGGACAAAACTGCACTTTCTCGGAGTAGAATCAGTTTATCAATAGACGACTGATAGGGTCCATTTGACTTTAAATCTCTGTTCATTTTTCCTTGGGCTGGCATCGTTTCTGCATACTAACCATTCTTAAAAGTCCTATTGTGTTACAAGCTCAGCAAACCATTGTTAGCAAGACTTCCACGGATGGTTCTTAGTTATGAGGAGTTGAGACAATCGATAAAATAAATGTGCCTTAAAAATATGTCCCTGGAATAGCTGGGGTATTGATTCTAATAGGGAGGCAGCTGCAGAGCTGATTTTCTTTAAGAGGTAACATTTGAAGAACTAGCAAAGCATGGTGAATTTGCTTCCCAAGGAGGGGAAGCACTCCCAGAGAGCTGCTTTCTCTGGCTGTTTATTTTGCAGAAGTAAGATTTTAAGAAAGATGACAACGTCTGTGTTGCCAACCTATATTACCATATCAGCAGAAGCTGGGTTTTATAATAATATTTTCCTAACCAGGATATAAACTATCAATCAGATGAGTTTAATTGATAGGTAAATTTATACTGATTAGTCTGATTACAAGGCCAATCTGTGTATAACAAGTTAGGCGCTTAGAAAATGTGATACTAGATTCAGATTTGGCATATATACACACACATATATGTATTTATATATATAAAATACCTGATATATATATTTTAGATATGCATTTATA
>NW_012115110.1:1470069-1558292 GCF_000951035.1 Colobus angolensis palliatus
TGTATGTTATGCAATTATAAATATATATTATGTATATTTATATATAAAACCTATGTTTTATATATTTATGTGTGTATATATATAAAAAACCTATGTTCCTAAGTCATAACTTTGGTTTCAGTCTCTAGGATCACATTTTAATCACCTCTATACTTAAAGCAGAATGTTGAATACTAAGGATAAATCAAACCATATACTTTTCTACAAATCAATATAATAGAGATGCAGGGTTGGTGGTCCACATAGAAATAGAATTCTTCTATAAGGTACTCAAAAGGATGGGAACGCATTTTGAAGTTGAAGTTGTTAGGGAAGACTTTAGTATTATTGCCAGGAGCACCTCCCTGTGCTCACAGAAACAATCCCAGATCCTGCCTGCAGAACAACTGACCTGACCGGTTACCCTTGGCGTTTCCAACGAGGACAGATCAAACGAGGGCCACAGGCAGATGTAGACTCATGGGGGAGTGCGAATCTAGAAGCGCCTTGTGGCAGTCCTCTCCGATAGGGTACTGCGACCTATTAGCAACTCAAATTTATAGTGAGAAACAAAAATCTGATGTGATGAAGTGAAAAACAGCCCTACTGCTGAAAGTTTGACTGTGAAGGAAGAGCTGGAAATCCAAACAGAAACTGCAACCTTTCAAAATAGCACTGTGAGTTTCAAAATAGATCCATAATACCAATTGCAGACAATCTGAGCTCAAGCCCCTTAACACCCATATATCCTGACCCAGTGTTCTGTGATAAGACCACAGATGGGCTCACCTACAAATAACTCTGTATAGACTTAAGCTTTCTATAAACAAGACCAGCGACAGTTCCAGCAGCAGCCTGCTTCCAGGTTCCGCCTATTTGTCTGCCAAGATGTCCTTTGAGTAACTCTAGCTCTCAAACCCTATGTGTAGTTTTCCCTAACTCCCTCCCTGGAATACACCCCAAGTTTCCTGTGGTTTGTGGTTTCTGTTGCTATAGTAAGTGATGTACATAATGAGATTGATGGTAGGTGGTCTCTCATGACCATTGGTGCAAATTCTATTTTAAGAATCTTAATTCTGGCCAGATGAAGTGGCTCTAATCCCAGCACTTTGGGAGGCCGAGGCGGGCAGATCACTTGAGGTCAAGAGTTTGACAGCAGCCTGACCAACACGGTGAAACCCACTTCTACTAAAAATACAAGATTAGCGGGGTGTAGTGGCATATGCTTGTAATCCCAGCTACTCGGGAGGCTGAGGCAGGAGAATTGTTTGAACCCCGGAGGCAGAGGTTGCAGTGAGCCGAGATCGCACCCTCGCCCTGCAACCTGGGCAACAAGAGTGAAACTCCATCTCAAAAGAAAACAAAAATCTTAATTCCTCCCATTTCCTGGGTGTTTTGAGAGATGAAAGATTAACAAATAAACTAGAATTGTAAAAGTCTCTCTAGTCACATGAGCCAGAGAATTACCCTGATCCCTTACCTTGCCCCACTCTGGCCAAGTTGTCCCCTGGCTATGAGAACCACTCAACCCTAGTGCAGGCCAGGCGGGCAGAGGGGTTGGCTGTCCCCCTTAACTGTGGGTGGGAGTCATTTCTCCATAAGTGTGCTCAGTCCCTGCAGAACACTGTCGGCTTTTGATTGAGCCTGACCTGGGAGTTGAATCACTATTCATATTGACCATGTCTCCACCCAAATCTCACCTTGAATTGTAGCTCCCATAATTCCCACATGTCATGGGAGGAACCCAGAGGGGAGGTCATTAAATCATGGGCATGAATTCTTTCCCGTGGTGCTCTCTTGATAGTGAATAAGTCTCTCGGGATCTGATGGCTTTGTGAAGGACAGTTACCTTGCACATGTTCTTTTGCCTGCTGCCATGTAAGATGTGACTGCTCCTCCTTCACTTCCACCACGATTGTGAGACCTCCCCGATCCTGTGGAACTGTGAGTCAATTAAACCTCTTTCCTTTATAAGTTACCCAGTCCTGGGTACATCTTTATTAGCAACATGAGAGCAGACTAATACAAATACTGAACTGGATGTTGTGGAAGATGCTCAAGATGTGTGTGAAGAGGCCCCTGCCATCCAGGAGCACAGGGGAAACAAATAGAGACCTTCCCTAAGTATGGCCACTGAGCACAGGTACAGCAGAGTGCAGAGAGGAGCAGAGCAGGGGAGCCTGCATTTTCACCTAGTGGCCATAAAATCAACCAAACCAGGCAATCAGTGAGTACAAAGGGAGAAATAAAGAATGGTTTGTGGTGTGAAATGGAATGATTTAAAGATTGGCAATTTCCTAAATAGTCTATAGAACCACGTATAGCATTTGAAGGGTTCTGCCTGATTGGTAAGACAGTAGCCACACCATCTGATTTGCAAAATTATGCTTTTGAATATTTACTTGCAGTTCCCAGTTCTGCTAGTAGTTTCTTCTTTTCTTGATTTGTACTTGTTTTAATCAATTGACTTGTATCTAGCCGTATTGCAGGAGCTGGGTTTTATGACCCATTTGATTGACGTTAACACCCCTTGCTTTAATAATAGTTCATATTTAAATTAGGGGGGTTTAATTACAAATGCTATGGTTTGATTTACTTTACATTACCATACATTTGAATTTAAAGTCAGAAAGGATACCCCTATGCCCAATGCCAGGTCTCACCTGATTTCTAGGTCCTGCTAGTCACACCCTTCTAGGAAAAGCTGATTTCTCCTATCTGAGTCCTGTGCCTACTCTAAACAAATATTCAATTTTCCAAATTAGTATTAACAAACATTGGCCCTCTCAGTGGTGACGGCACCAAACAAATTGTCAGGAGAAGGAGGAAGGTTTTTGTTTCTTCTCCAGCAGCTGGATCTAGGAAAGAAGACAGGCATGAAATTTGTGGGTAGATCTGTTTCAACAATGGCAAGAACTACCAATTGTGTAATCCAATTTCAGCAAGGGATTTCTCTTTATCTTAACAACTAGTGAAATGGGTGGACCTCAAATTTCATTTCAGTTTGGAAACAGGCCCAACATTTTGGAGATGTTTATTCCAAACTCAGCCAACTTTATAAACCTTTCAGGCTCTAAAATCTTTCTGGGAATTGCACCAACGCAGATTTTTTGGTGAGATCTAATCCTTCCGGCTTCTGGAACAGCCTCCCTCAGAATCCTTCAATAATTCAACCTTTAATCCAGACCAGAAGAAAGAACATAGGCAATTCTGGAAAGAAAAAAATAAAAAACAATCTGTAAGACCGTAGACCTAAATTTTAGATAAAGTTTCCAGGAAGTTCTGACTGTAGTTCAATTGCACATCCGTTTCTAACAACTTGAGTTCATCCCTTCCTGGCAGTTTGTGTGATTTGATCTTGAGGCGTAAGCAGAAGGACAGGACCCAACATGCCCTGATGTTCATAACAAGGAACGTTATGAATCGGTACACATTTTAACATTCAGGTTATTGTTTTTGCAAAGCATCTCTTCAACTTCCGCAGTCTTTACTAACTTTGGGAGATGAGCTATTCTGTCAGTCTTTTTACGCCCCAAGGTTCACTTCGTCACGTGGAAACAACATGAAGAATGTACCCTGCTTGCCAGTCACCCCCACGACAGCTTCAGTTCAGGCTTGCTTGCCATATTTGTGCTTAATTTTGAGGTGCCTTCAAGTTTTTCTTGACTTAATTATGTCCAAAGGTGTAGGAAAGTTGAAAGTGCAAAGCTGTATGAGTGCAAATAAAGATCTAGTTTAGTAACTGGAAGTAGCAGGGAAACCAACACGTTGCACGAAAACAGTGATCAGTCACTCGGTAATGAAACAAATCTGAAAGGTTAGACTGGATCTTGCCTGTAGCACTTGGACAGCATGAAGCTGTGTCATCCATGGCGATCAGCAGGAGAGGAAAAGCAATGCGTCCATGGAACAGAGGATGAGCAACCACTGCAGATATCAGTAGCTGCATGTCAGTGAAGGGGTCCTTGGACTCCTGGAGGACTCAGGCGAGGGGCTCTGAGGGTTATTCCAAACATGGTGCCTCTGGGGGATCAAGGCCCAGCCTTTTCTGCCCAGCATCAAAGTGGGCAGGATGGAGAGGAGATTAGAAGGCTCATTCTCGGAGCTGCCCGGGAAAATGAATAGGCCCTCCTGGCTTCTGAAGCAGCTCCATTCTGGAAAAGGGCATCCAAGAGCCTGCCCATGTACAGCTGGAGAAGAGAAGGTTTTGCTCCAATATGCCTTGAGCCCATGGGCTCTGTATTTCATCATAAATCCACCCAGGAAGTAGCTTGGAAACATCCTTGTCACTTGGGACTTGCAAGAAGAAAACAAAACAAAGTGAAAACAAAAGCATAGACTGGCAAAGCCAGTGAGAAAACCGTTTTCTAAGAAGGGGTTTTTGTCCATTGTGAGAGGCCAGAATTTGAGTTTAGATAATGGAATAGAATTATCCACTGACTGGTTAACCAGTCAGTCTATGGGCTTTTCTTGAGAGCCCTTTCCATGTACAGGCAGCAGGCTAAGCACATAAAGGGACATCGGGATGAAAAAAGCAACACCGCTGTTCTTCAGGGCAAAGAGGAGACCCACAGACAGGCCATAGCCACGGGACCGGGTTACGGGGAACTGGGCAGCCCTGAGAGTGCCCTCAGTGGAACCCAGGCCAGGGAGGAGCTGGCATTGGGCTGAGATAACCTCTGGCTTTCTAGGGAAGGATCTGAATTTTTTTCTGAGTTCTTATCACTCGCGAATTCTGTTTCTTCCCTTCCAACGTGGGATACATTATAGAAACTAATATGACATTTGTGACCCCCCATGTATCACAGATGGCAATGATTTGAAATATTTGATGAGATCGTTCTATTTTTGATTGCAGCAAAATATGTGTAGCATTTACCGTCTTAGAGACTTTTAAATGTACACTTCTGTGGTGTCAAGTTCCGTTCACCTTGTGTGCAACCAACCCCACCATCTATCTCCAAAACGTTTTTCATTTTGCAAAACTGAAATTGTGCACCCACCTCCCCTCAGCGCCTGCAACCACTGTTCTACTTTCTCTGAACCTGACTCTCTAAGTACCTCATGAGTAACATCCTACGGTGTCTGCCCTTTGGGATGGGCTTGTTTCACTTGAAGCAATGTCCTCAAGCTTTGGTCATGGTGTATCACGTGTCAAAATTCCCTCCTTTTCTAAATCCAAATAGTATCTCACCATAAGCGTATTTCACATTTTCTGTGTCCGTTCATCTATCTACGAGTCACTGGATTCCTTCTACCTTTTGGGTATTGTGAATAACGCTGCTGTGGACATGGACATATTTTTGTTTGTAGACATCGTAGTTTAAACCCACATTTTGCCTGACATGGTGGTGTCAGCCTATAGTCCAAGCTACCTGAGAGACTGAGATGGGAGGATCCCTTGAGCCCTGGAGTTCAAGGTCAGCCTTAGCAACAGAGTGAGTTCTCGTCTCTGAAAAGAAAAAGAAGTTTAAACCCCCAGTTCAAGTTCGTACTTGGCTCCCCCTACCTTTCTCTAAGGACACACCATCCTGAAGTTGGTGTTTCTTCTCCCCAGGTATGTTATTCAAATTGTCAGCTCGTCTGTATGCTTCTAAGCTATACACAATGTTTTGTGTCTTTTTAAATTGATACAAAACTGATATTGTTTAGTTTTGCAATAGATTAAATAAGCGTATTTTCTGTTTTGAAAAAATGAGAGACAGGGATAAAAGAAAATCAAAATGTTAACAAAAGTCAGTTGAGAGTAGAAGTGTAAATTCTGCTAATTCTGCCAATAATTGTTATAGTTTTCATTTTCCTTTGGTTACCTTACTTGGTACCAGAGACACAATTAACTTAAAATGAATTGTCAAAAGAATTCTTCAAAATACCATTTTATTTCCTAAATGAGAGCTCCCTGGGGACATATCTATGGGAAGGAAGCACATCAGGCTACCCTGTGTTCATCACTGTAATGCTAACTGCCATGACAGATCTGAAGCTCAGCTCTGTGAGGCTACATTTCTCATACACATAAACCCCATCTGGGGCTGGTGTGGAGGCAGTTGTCCCTGCAGTCTCTGGAGAGCAAGTTAGCAGCCCCTCCACCTCCACCATGTGACTTCCAGGGTGTCCTGGGTGTGGCCATCCAGCAGGTGGACAGGAGAGAAACGAGCTGAGAAGTTGGTGCAGGAAAAGTTTGAGGCCAGGTTCAGAGGAACCTGTGCTGCCCTTGTCTGCCTGCAGACAGCCAAGATGCAGCCACCAGCACAGCTAATCCCAGGACCTGGGCAGAGTAGGGTGGGCGACATGGCCGTGCGAGAGTACAGTGTGCACCTGGGGGAAAGGAAGGGGGTTTGTGGGCAGCAGGGTGCCCTTTTCCATATTAATTTCACTGCCAATCCTCTGTGCCGCACCCCACCTGCTGCTCTCCCAGGAAACGACTGTGGGGAAGCACCTCTCTCACATGGCAGGAAAGCCCACTCCCGTCAGTAACGTTGGCGAAGTGTGACACTGGCAAGCCTCTGGTCCTTTGGGTTCCTGGTTTTTTCAATAGCATCGTAGCAGCAGGCATCAATTTCTCTGAATAGGCCCCCACCACGGGGCAGCCAACACCCTTCCGAGCTTCCTTCTCCCTGCTGGACTCCCTGATTTCCATCTTCCTTATTTTCTTTCTGCTCTTCTATTTCTTTTCCCTTCTTTAAGGCTCCCCATGGTTTTGTAAGGTCTAGAAGTAACATATGGACAAGGTAGGGAGGCTGGTGAGGGGCCAAGGGTCGTCATTGAGGCCCCATCTCTGCCGCTGTCAGGCTGAATTCCGTAAGAAATGTCCTCAGCGTCACTGTCACTGCTCCCAGGATTGCTTGCCCCAAGGAAGACACTGGTGGCCAAGAGTCATGCCAGCTTCTGATCCAGAGTTCACCAGACAGCAAGTCCGGACAGTCCCAGTTACATAAGTGTGGTGCAGGCTCCCTGGGGCCCTGCAAGCTGGGATCACTCCTCCTGGCCCTCACATGAAGAGCCCTTGCAGGTCCAATATATCCCCATTCCCAGAAGGTGGCTCTGCCGCTCACCCCGCCTGACTGCCCACTTAAGCCACAGCAACACATGAGCAAAAAGAAAAAAGTCTTCTGTTTCATGTTAAAAAGTACAAATATGATATTATTGATTCAGAAAGGAAATGTGCTGAGCGAGGACTCCAAGTACAGCTGAATCGAACCCCGGGGACAGCTTATGGGATGGAATATGAGTACAGCTTTAGAATGAAAACAGATGTTGCTCTTCACGAAACCAAAAAAAAAAAAAAATTTTAAAGTTTGCATTTTTGGTCAAAGCGGCAGCAGGCTAACACCTGGACAACGGATTTCACAAAGAAAATGTCCAATTGTCTTGAGAACGGTGCAGAGAGAGGAGAAAGGTAGCTCAGATCTTGCAGAGGAACAGGATGCCTGTGGAGGCCTCTGCGACTCCGAGAGGAAGAAAGGGCTCCACGCTGCTCTCACATCATACAATGGCTGGAAGACAAATGAAAGCGGAAGGCCCATCGGAGGGGCCGCTGGAACACGCACCTCATTTCTATGCATGGAGTTCCTGCAGGCTCAGAAGCACATCCTGGCCCTTTTTTCTTGCAAAGTTAAACTCTCCCATGCTTATGTCAAGTTAACCAGGCATTTTTTTTTTTTTTTTTTTTTTTAGGTTTGAAAGATTCTTTGCCTTCACTCACCTGTCATTGCTGTCACCAGTACTTACAGTATTTCACCTGCAACTTGTAATGTGCTTACTAAGGTCTTTTATCCTATCCACGTCAAAATAGTTTGATACTCAGTGTAATTTCACAAAGAAAAGATTCTCAGGGGAAAGCTTTTGGAGATGCCTCTGTTTTGAACCCTGTTTCCAGAAATAATTAGATACAAACATTTTCACTTAGTTCATTTACTCTCCAAGAGAGAATGACTTCTGATACTTGACCGTGATTTCGTGAAGCACTTTGGACATGAATTTGACAATCAGCACTTGGCCGTCAGAGACTCGGACTGTACTGACCATGTGGCGACCAGATTTCAGCAATCTTAGAGTCTCTTGGTCAATGGCTAAGTTTCCTGTGTGTATTTACTGCCCATTAACAAATAGAATTTACACTGGGCCAGTGATTGCCACTTGGGAGCCATCGGCGACTTTTCCCAGGGCCCCGTTGAGCCTGTGGAAGGAGACTTTGTCTCCAAAGTCAGGCCTTGGGGCTGCAGTTGCTGCCTATGTCTTGCTGGTATAGGCCTGACTTGCTCTCTATAAAATATGTGAAGATGAGCAAAATAGGGAGAAACCAGGCTTCTTTCTTGGTCTTCCCTGTCTTCCTGAAGAGAGGAAACTTGAAGAGGTCATTCCTCAGATACGAGAAAAAATATTACTCTTTTCCATCTCTTCTCTGACCCGTCGTTTTTCAGCCACCCCTGTATTACGTAGTGTCGCTGTGAAAAGGAAGAACACGGTAACCTCCTACATCACACAGGCCATCCTCCCACAACACCAACAGCTTGTGCGGGTCTGCACACCCCAATCTCCCCCTGCAACCGAGACTTGCATCAGAGACCTAGGAAGGGAGTTCAAGAGTGAAACAAGGATCCCAGGAGCTTCCTAAAGGGCCATCAGCTTGACAACATCCTCCACTATAATTTACACAAAAAACAATCCTAGCAAATAAATACTTGTTTTCAAATATTGATGGGGATTATGAGAGGAAATCTAACACTAAGTTAAGTTTGGACTCTTCCAAGTTATTCTGGAATTATCAGTCATCATGCTTACCGGTGCTCTTGGGTAAATCATATGAAATATCCCAATAATCTGAGTGTTAGGAAAAGCCAGTGTGCGATGGGGTGAAAGAGACCCCAGAATAAAGAGATGACTACACAGGAATAACAAGGACAACTGCACATGCGAGCTGGGCCCTTACTGTGGGGCAGGCCTGCATCCCGGGCTTCCTGGGCACCATCCCCCTGAGCCACCAATAACCTAGAAGGTGGCTGAGGATGCTGTTGTCCAAGATTCAAGCCCAGGCCTGTCAGGCCCTGCAGGAGAGCCAGCCTCCAGGCTTTCCTAGCATCTCCCTGACATCTACCTCATTGGTGGACAAAAGTCCAGAGAGAAATTTAGTTACGTTTATTGCTGTAAACCATTGCATTTGGCCTAAATATCAGGTCTCAGAAGTGTGCACCAGGATCACCTGCAGGAAGGAGACCCGGGTGTGAACTGTTCCTGCAGTGCTGTGTGGCCTTGGCAGGAGACATGCTAAGAGAAGCCCCAGTCCTGGAGAGCCTGGCCTGGTCTTTGGGGTCTCAGGAGCCAGTGCCATGTCTGCAGGCTGCGGAGGTTCCCCTCAGTCCCCTTTTCGTCTTCCACACCCTATGAGGCTGAGACTCCCTGGTATCCCCAAAAGCCACAGGGGTCAAGCCCCAATATTATAGCTATCAGACCAAGAGTGGGAAAATGCATTTTGGAACAAATACAATAAAATGATATGAGATACTTAGACTCCACGTTTTCATTTCTTTAGCTCTTGCAAATCCAAAGTTGTAATACAGTCATGTGTTTCTTAATGAAAGGGCTATATTCTTAGAACTCTGTTTATAGGGGACCTCATTTTCGTATAGACGTCGTAAAGAGCATTTACACAAACCTAGACGGAGTAGCCTACTGCCCACCTTGACGGTGCGGTGTGGCCTGTCACTCCCAGGTTACAAACCTGTACAGCATGCGGCTCTACGGAATACTGTGAGAAACTGTGACTCAGTGGTGAGTATTTGTACATCTAAACACAGAAAAGATACAGTGAAATATGATGTAAAAGATTTAAAAAAAGGGCACGCCTGAATAGGGTACTTACCAGGAATGAAGCTTTCAGGACTGCAAAAGGCTCTGGGTGAGTCAGCGAGTGGTGACTGAATGTGAAGGCCCAGGACATTATTGTACACTACAGTGGACTTGAGAAACACTGGACTCTTAGGCTACATTCTATTGATTTAATTGGTTTCTTCAATAATAAATTAAACTTAGCTGATTGTATTTTTTTTTTTTTCTGCTTTATAACCTTGTTAGTTTTTTTTTCTTTAACTTTTCAGCTGCTGGTAGTAACCCTTAGCTTAAAGCACAAGCACATTGCGGAGCCGTACAAAAATATTTTCTTTCTCTATATCATTATTATATTAGCTTTTTTTCTATTTTATAATTGATTAATTAGTTGTTTTGTTGTTAAAATTGAGATACATACACAAACCTTGACCTAGGCCTGCACTGGTCAGGATCATGAATGTCACTGCCTGACACCTCCACATCTTGTCCCACTGGAAGACCATCAGGGGAAGTCACAGCTCCATCAGAATCAGGGGACCGGGATCATCCGTGGGAGTCTGTTGTTGACTGAAACCTGGCTATGTGGTTCATGACTGTCTATGCATGGCTTTCAAATAGGAGTCTGTTTGACGCCATGCCCTTCTGTTTGGTGGCTTTGCTAACACAATAGCCTGTTATTTATCCTTCTCAGCTCTCTTTCCCTCTGCCCTGTAAAGGAAAAATCCTCAGTAGTGCCAGGCTGCTGTGGTGGAGTTCTTTTTGCTTCACCAGGAGGAAACAGTGACCATGAACATTCAAGGAGGCCACTACGGAAGTTTCCTGAAGATGAACACATCTCTGCTCACTCACCACTCCCAGTGCATGTTATGGGGCCCCTGGATTTCAGTGTGAGTTTGTGGGCCAAGGGCAGTGGGCACAGCCATAGTTGGCTGCATGGGGCCTGTGGGGGAAGTGTTCACTTGACCCAACTTCAGAGGTGACCACAATAACCTAACACAAAGAGGAACGTAAATTGGCAGAAAAACACAGTGTAATGGACCTGCCCCAACTGCACTCAAGGGGACCCCAGGGACCCGCCAATCCATGCAAGAAGAATGGTACCCGCTGGAAGGGGTGCAGCAAGATGAATCACCACCGCCATGCAGATTTAGCGCATTCGGGGGAAAGATAAATGTGTAAAACGCTGTGTCAAACCCATGGTGTGGCCCACACGGCAATTCAGGGTCAGAAATTGAACTCCACTCTAATTATCCTGGGGAGATAATATTAACTTACAGTCGGGAGTGAGAGGGAGAGTCCATAACTCATCACTCGATGGGCTGCTCCTCGCATTGTGTTATTGAAATATGAGGGCTCCATTTTTATCCTGTCATAATGACAACTGATGTGCTTATTTTCTTTCTGCGCGCCTCTAGGGGATGATGAAATAGTAAGCAAACATTCTTTCTGGTGAAAGAGCAGCACTTTGTCACGCTGGCTTCGGCTTGGAAACAGCACTTGCAAACTCAGAAACAATTCCGGGAGCAGAGCTGTTCCCTGACCCTTCAGCCGTGGGCGGTGGACCTGCAACCCTTGCTTTGCTCCTTGATGGTTCTAGCCCCGTCTTGACTCAAAAGCACGATTCTGTGACTCAGTTCTCAGGATTTATAAGCATCCAGGCCTCTTTAATTTGCTCCCGTCTCAGGGCAGAGTGTTCGGGAAGGAATCGAGATTTATTAAAAACGTAACTCTCATTTGATTGCTGTGTTTACTGATCCGACTTCAGGACACCGTATTTCTCACTTCCTGTAAAGGCCTGTCCGAGCGGCTGTGCCTGTGGGTTTGGGGTCCTAGGCAGCAGGGTTGCTTTCTACTTTTTCGACTTTGTTCTATGGAATGACATGTTATTCTTGTTTTTATTTATTTATTTTTTTGTCAAAAATCTGTCTTTGCATCCTGTGAAGCATTCTTAATAAACTATGCACCAGTTCAGGAATAAAAGTCACTGCCCCAAAACTTTAAGATTAAGTCCCATACAATTCAAAATAGACACTTTTTCTCAGATTATTTGAAATAAGGTTGAAGCCTGTCTTCCAGTGAGTGGGAAGGAAAGGGGACATTCTAGTATCCAGAAGAAGGAGCAAGAAGGGGCGTGGAGGAGCTGGAAGCCCCTTTCAAGACAGCGGGACCCTAAGCCTTGACCCCAAGAGAAGAAATGTGAAAACAAACTCATCTTCAATTAAGAGAATAAGCAATTGGGTCACAAGTGTCTGATTGTAAAGGCTGCTGAGAGCCTGAGAACCACGATGCAAGAAGAATAGATGGCAGCCCCCACCCCCTCCCTGGAGCCTCTCAGGACCAGCAAATTAATGGGGATTTTAGTTCTCAGGGAGATGGTGAAGCCCTCCACCCTCCCTCTGGAGAAGTTTATACACAATTCGACAGCTTGCTATTTTAATTGAGAACAGAAAGCTAGTGCAGAATCCAAGATCTCAGGGAAACAAGGAAGTCTGTCTGAAATCATTGTCATTTGGTACTTGACCTCTTGGTGCTGAAGCAATGCCAGGAGGGCAGAAGTGTTTGCTCTGTTGTTGGTTAAGCAGGAGTCAGATTCTTTCCTCCAGGGCGACCTCTTGCAGGTACACATCAGCTTTCACTGCTTGGTCTTAACAGACTCCCAAGATTAGGCCCGAGAGGATAATACAGTTTCACACCAATCGCAGGACGCGGGAAGGAGGTACCACCTCATCCTTTGTCTGCTCTTCTAGCCTCAGCCTGCCAAGTCAATGAAATAAAGAGTGATGTTGCATTTTTAAGACAGCTTGAGGGACAGGTGTAGCCTGACAGCGTATGTGTGTATTGGGAGTTACTGGGAAGGCAGTGTGCACACACCCACATAAACCTATTAAAATCTACTTGTGCCCCTGAAGTCACTGCTCACATTTCAGGTTTACTGTGGCAAGGTAGTGCCTGGGACCTCAATCATTCTGATTCCTGGACTACACAATCGGAAGGACATTGCTCACTCACAATCAACAGGGTCAGGCTTTCCAGTCGGGGGAGTAAAGGACATTCCTGTCTAAATATTAATTGGGTTTTATGATCACTTGTCACCTTGACACAGGAATAAATACACAAAGCAAAGCACCTGGGGGCAGAAATAATAGCTTAGTCAGAGACCTAAGTTACAGTGCAGTGCATGAATTAAAATTCTAGTAGTCACAGAGACAGCTGACTCCAATCAGCAAGGTTCACATCGATGCCAAGGATGTTGGCCGTTCTGCACAGGAGCCAGTGAACTGGGAGTGAGAAGGCATTTGTTACACCGTGTTCCCCATACCCCTGGCTGCAGTGCTATCCTGGACATCTGAGTGTCAACATGAGTGGGCCAGTGGGACGACCTTGAATAAATTTACTCATGCCAGTGGCTATTTCCCTGTAGAATAGCCGAGCATCATTCTCACAAGTCTGTTGACTCAAAGTTGCTTTCAGTTTCCTAAATACAATTTTAAAACATTGACTTTCTTTAGAGATGTCCCAGTCAGCTGGGAAGACAAAATAGCACTTTAAAAAGACATTTAGTTCATATTTACATGAACCATCATGACAGCCTGGCAAAGCATGACTGTAAAGTACTATATATTTTTAAGAGTGCTCATAATTTATGTTTTAAAATTTTCTTTCTACACATTTACACTATATAATGGAAGTTTCCAATGTTTATAACAGAACAGCCATGACCTGCTAGCTAAATGGTATGCAACGTTCTATAAATTACAGTCCGAAATTTGCCCTAATGTTCAAGTATTTCTGTGACAGATTTTCCTCCAAGAAAAATTGGAAGGAAATGGGAAAAGGTATAATCTGTTATAACTGTGTTAAGGGCATGACTAGAACATTACTCTCAAGGTACTTCAGGTGGCAAATGGGAGGATATTTATTTGGTGGTTTATTCTACTAAGCTTAGACTTTTCTTATTTTTATAGACCCAAGTCAACAACTACAGGCATCTCAGTAGACGTATCAGGCAGTGCTCTGAAAATGTTGTTCAAGATAACATAAGTTCACTCCCCCAGCATCCCTGCCTAACACCACGTGTTTGCCTCTTCTGGTTCTAGTCTCTCTGGGGTCAGACTCACCTCGAGTAGGGGAATTTCTCAGCTTGATTAAAGCTAGATGTGATGATGTAAATAAGTTTTGGTGACGACTGTAATTGCAAATGCTCTGTGCTATCTCTTGGGAAACGTCCTTTTGAAGAGGTGGCCCCTGCACCTTCTTGCCACTTGCTTCCAGCTTTCCTTTTGAGACGTGATTCTGGGCTGGGTGTGGTGGCTCATGCCTGTAATCCTAGCACTTTGGGAGGCTGAGGTGGGAGGATCATCTGAGTTCAGGAGTTTGAGACCAGCCTGGGCAACATGATAAAACCCCTAGCAGGCACCTGTTACTTGGGAGACTGAGGCAGGAGAATCACTTGGACCCAGGAGGTGGAGGTTGCAGTGAGCTGAGATAGTGCCACTACACTCCAGCCTGGGTGGCAGAGTGAGAATCCATCTCAGAAAAAAGAAAAGAAAAGAAAGGAAAAGGAAAGGAAAGGAAACCAAAAGAAAAAGAAAAGAGAAAAAGAAAAAGAAAACAACAGTGATTCTAGTGAGGAAAAGACCTCTGGGAACATGCGGAGGGCCCACCCCTGGGGCATGAAAAAGCAGAATAGTCTGAGTCTATGATACCTGCTGTGGGTTGCTACCATCCAAACTTCGGTGTAAGGCAAAGGTTGGCAAAGTATTTCTGTAAAGGGCCAGAGAGCAGATATTTTGGCTTGCAGACAGCAGATATTTTGGTTTTCAGTCTCCTTCACAGTTACTGGATGCAACTGCAATAGTGAAAAAGCATCCACAGATAATATATAAATAAATGGGTGAAGCTGGAATCCAGTAAAACTTTATTTTCAAAAACAGGCTGGAGGCTGGATTTCAGTGGGCATAGTTTGCTGACTCCATCTGTAAGGAATCTTAAAATATTGGTTTTGTTTGAGTTTTTATGGGTCTGTGTTACTCACAGTCAAAGCTAATCCTAACTGCTGGGAGTCCTCATCACATGGCTATTTATAGTGTAGACATTTTCCTTTTCTTTCTCTCCTTACCCTTCTGGAGTCTCCCTGCCTCTCTCTTTCTAACACACCTACTTTCTCTTTCTCTCATCTCTATTCATTTTTATTGCCTTTAGCATATTTATTTCTTCCTTACTACTCCTGTGCTTTATCAGCAGTAGCCCTGGTCATGCCTTGATTGCAGGAGTCTAAGGAAATTGTGGAATGAAAAATATATTAAGTGTGCCAAGTCTCCCTGAATTTAGACCTCTCACACATATGTAACCTTTTTCCTTAAGTATTTTGTTTCCAAAAGTCTACATATTGCCATTCAGAAGGTAAGAACTCAAAAGAAAAGCAAACTCTTTCATAGAGAAAATGAGCATGGAACTATCTAAGCACAGTATGTCACCCTTGGTCTGGATGTGGCTTTTTGAGATATAGCGCAGTCCTTAGCTCCTGACTGTACTAAATAAAACATTTAAAATACACAAAGTAAGGCACCCAGAAATCTCATCCATCTCCAACCAAAATAAACTCTCCTGTTTTAGGATAATTTTGTCCCCAGTAAACTGAGTTTTTTCCCCATTCTGTATTGTTTGTACAGAAAGAACATTTCACTGGAAAAAGATAATCAAGTTTTATTTGCTGGCTAGAGAACTGAGACGATTTTTCAATCTAAGTGTACCTTTCTCCTGATCAATGGAAGGCATGGGGTTTTTAAGGACTAGATGCAGAGTGGGAGAGGAATGTTAGCATGTGTAGGGTGGGACTCTAGACCATAGGCTCAATTTATAAACATTTGTCTTTACATATCACATACACAAAATGGTAGAGATTTTCCTTCAGGGCAGAATTTTAGCATTATAGTAATATGTTAATGATGTGAAGGCAAGTAGGGGGTCTCCTTTTCTCATGTTTGCCGTTTTTTGGGGTCTTATCATCCTGTAGCATGTGGTCAGGGTTTAACAAGCTCTGGTACCATCTCAGGTCATCTGGTTCCTCTAAGCAGCCATGTCTATAAATAAAAAGATTAAAGAAAAAGACAGTAAAAACGAAGAACCCTCCCCAGTTATGCCATCAGGGCTGCCCGGATACCATTTCATTCATATATCTAGTACAGTCTCAAGCTGGCTTCTCTTCCTCTCTTGTTCCTCTTATCGGATGGGAATATAGATGTGGACCTCACCATGGTAAACTGATGATTGCTCTGCTTCTGACTTGTTAACAAATGTTATTTGACCAAGAGATGGGGGGTACACAGACTTGAACATTTGCATTTGTTGATAATTGCACAATTTTCTTATATTTTCTTTTCAATTCTTTCATCATCAAAATTTGACTAAAGTATTTGTCTATAAAAATCCAAGGTAAAATCCTACATTTTGGGCAGACTCAGGAGTGGAGGGCCCCAGCTGTAGGCTCCGTGGGGACAAGAGATGGGTCTCCTCCATTCACTGTTGAACCTGGGAGTATGGAGTTGATTCCTGATAGATTTGTGCCCAATGAATAAATAAACCAATTGATGAAATAATTCAATGTGCAGGCCTTGTTATTACTTTTTTATGCCCAATGTTAGGAGAAAATAATTGTTCTAAAAATATTATAATAATTATTTCAAAATCACAATGAAAGTAGCGTATAACAAGACAGATCAATGAAGAAAATATATCCAGAGATTTGGCATTTAACAATGAAAAATAATTTTTTAGTAAGATTAGTTTTATTAAAACATAACAGTGTCATACATGTTAATTATATGCTCCATTAAATTTTTCTCAAAGGTAAAGAATCTCAGGTCTTATGAATATCTCAAAATGAGTTAGAAAAATAAAATAAAAGGAAAAACCAAATGGAGAATTGATAACACATCTTTCAAATATGTTCACAGATCTTAACTACAAACCAATCTCTCAGTATAAAGATGTTACTCTTTTGCAAAAGAGCTGTAGGTGTGTTATTTGCTTTAGTTTAGTGTGTTATTGAATAGAGATGATGACACATGAACACTTTTTAAAATGGTAAATTACATCAACTTTTAAGGAAGAGTAATACTTTTTTTTTTAAGTTCTGGGTACATTTTCAAGACATGCAGGTTTGTATGCCACAGCGATTTCCTGCACCTATCAACCTGTCACTGAGACATTGAGACCAGCATGCATTAGCTATTTTTTCTAATACTCTCCATCCCCTTCCCCATCCCCTGACAGGTACCAGTGTGTATTGTTCCCCTCCCTGTGTCCATGTGATCTCACTGTTCAACTCCTACTTATAAGTGAGAACATGCAGTGTTTGGTTTCCTGTTCCTGCTTTAGTTTGCTGAGTATAATGGCTTTCAGCTTCATCCATAGCCCCACAAGGGACATCCTTTTTATGGCTGCATAGTATTCCATGATGTATATGTAGTACATTTTCTTTACCCAGTCTGTCATTGATGGGCATTTGGACTGATTCCATGTCCTTGCTATTGTGAATAGTGCTTCAATGAACATATGTGTGCATATAGAATGATTTATATTCCTTTCGGTATATACCCAGTAACAGGATTGCTAGGTCAGATGGTATTTGTGGTTCTAGATTTTTGAGGACTCGCCACACTGTCTTCCACAATGATTGAGCTAATTTACATTCTGACCAACCGTGTAAAAGCATTCCTGTTTCTGCACAACCTTGCCAGCATCTGCTGTTTCTTGGCTTTTTAATAATGGCCGTTCCAACTGATGTGATGTACCTCATTGTGGTTTTGATTTTCATTTCTCTAATGATCAGTGATATTGAGTTTTTTCTCATGTGTTTGTTGGTGCATAAATGTCTTATTTTGAGAAGTATCTCTTCATAGTTTTTAACCACTTTTTAATGTTTTTTTTCTTGCAAATTTGTTTGAGTTCCTTGTAGATTCTGGATATTAGACCTTTGCCGGATGGATAGACTGCAAAACAAGTGAAAAGAAGAGACTCCTCCCCAATTCATTTTATGAGGCCAGCATCATCCCAATACCAAAACCTGGAGAGATACAACATAAAAAGAAAACTTCAGGCCAATATCCCTTACGAACATCAATAAAGATGAATTTTAAAGAGAAATACTAGTGTCAACAGAAAGTTACAGATAGAGTGTCAGGATGATTTTGATGAGCACAAGTCAAGTTTTTCAGGATTCTCACATGTGAGTTTTTGAGTTATAATGCAAATTTAATGAACGAATCAGTATTTGACTTAAATCTTTAAAGCATGTGAATGATTTAGACAGAAAAGGTGTGGGTGAGGAGAAGACTAAACAAAGCCACAAAGATCCTTGACTAGCATCTGAGGTTGGCTCCTCCCAAGGCTGAGCCAGAGACAAAGGCTTGGGTGGTGCTTCCAGGATGCACTGGGGGTAGCTGTGAGGAGCAGAAGGACCCAACTCCACTGGGGCTTCTGAGAGACTGGGAAGTACAGGTTCCAGAAGAATCTGGGGGTTTATCCCCCAACTCTCTTCCATTTTTGGGGAGGGTTGCTCCTAGAAATGTAAATGAAGCTTGTTCTAACCTTGGACACTCCCTGCCTGAGGGTCTTCACTGCAGGTCTTAGGGTAGGCTGAAGTTGCTGTGGAATTAACAAGACTTCTGAGTGCAGAGGTTTTATGAGTAGAGAGTCAATAGTGTTTGCTGCTGCTGTAAGCAATCTTCCAAAAGCAGTGGAAGTTTTCCAATGTTTTTAGAATATTTAATTTTTTGTGTTTTTTTTGTTTTTGTTTTTGTTTTTTTGAGATAGAGTCTTGCTGGGTCACCCAGGCTGTAGTGCAGTGGCATGACCTTGGCTCACTGCAACCTCCACCTCCCAGGTTCAAGTGATTCTACTGCCTTAGCCTCCCAAGTAGCTGAGAACACCACGCCCAGCTATTTTTTTTTGTATTTTTAGTAAAGATGGGGTTTCACTACGGTAGCCAGGATGGTCTCGATCTCCTAACCTCGTGACCCACCCACCTCAGCCTCCCAAAGTGCTGGGATTACAGGTGTAAGCCACCGTGCCCAGCCAGAAGATTTAATTTTTAAAGAAATATAGGAAAATTACTTTTAAAAAGCAAGGGGCATTGATTGTTGTTGTTGTTAATTGAAGAAAGACACACATTCTAGGGATGTTCACTCTTAATTCTTTATAGATTACCTAATGCTCAGGTTCTACAGGATCAAGGTTATTTCCCAGAAGTATAACTGTATGAAAAAAATTCAACAAAATTCATAAGAAGTTTACAGGATCCAAACTCTTTACATCATAGAGCATAAAATATATTTAAAAACACTAAGTATGCAGAAGCTTAGGGAAATTGAGCAATAGGAAGAAGAAAAGAATTCAATAGAACACACACAGAAGGTATGGATGTGGGATTTAGCAAGCATAGACACTAAAAGAGCCATTGTTATGTTGAGGCATTCATGGAAAAAGTGCACAGAATGGGTGAGCAGAGGGGGAATCCCAGCAGTGGCATGTTAACAATCCTGTCAAGGAGGAGAATGCTTTATGGGGACCTAAAAGTCAACATTGGCTAACCTAGAATTAATCATTCATTTACCCAACACTCATTTTCCCAGGGTCTATTCTGTGCTAGCCTCTCTTCTAGGCCATGGGGACCCAGGACCCCTGAATAGTTCACATTCAGGCAATATGTAATTAAATAGAAAAATATAATGTCAGTCAATAATTTCATATTCTGTAGGAAAAATAAATAAATAAATCGTAAGGATAGAGATTTGCAAGGGATGCTATTTCAGATAGCAATTTCTTGGAGGCAGAAAAAGCTCTTTCACCATTGAGGACCAGCAGACAGGTATGGAAGACCAGTGAGCGAATGGTGGGAGATTAAGCCAAACAAGAGTTGAAGACACAAGGTCATTTTTATTCACTCATACCACTGAGAAGGATGTTTCTGCATTGCCAAGGTAATGTCTTCACCTACACCTAGGACTGACCGAAGGTGCACAGAATAGGTGAGGAGTTGTGATTCCTCCATTCACTCTTGTGTCTACAGCACCAGATCCCTGGGAGGGGGTCTACTCTCTCAAATTCTCTGGGACAGAAGTACATATTGTAAGTTACGGGTGGATACTTGGGCCCAATACAAACCCAAGGAGGATTCAGGGGTTGGGGTTTTAGAGAGGAAAGCTCCTGTCCCCACTTCTCCATCCAAGCCAGGAAACCTTAGGGATCAAGCAAGCAGTGAGTGGGTTTCTCTTCAATGTCAGTTAAAGTGAAAATAGACAATCAGAAATGTAAAAAAATACTCATTGGGACCCAGGACAAGTGAATCAATTTTTTAAAGATCAATGTACAGATTTATTAGTTTACACAAAAAATATGGTCAAAGTCATTAACTTTTGAGTTATTTTTGAAAGTGTTTCATAAAAAACAGATGTAGTTCTTTGGAGGAAAATTCATGCTTCTGGTAAAAATGAAGCATGTTTAATTTCAAACCTTCTGGTTTGAGTTGTCTAAGTTAAGAATGACTGCATCTTTCATATTTTCAGGAGACCTTGCTTGTTATCTCCCTTTCCTCCTGCTAACCCCTCTCCCACCAACACACAATCCCATGCTGCCTCCAGACACTAAAGCCACCCACGTTCAACCAACACAGGCAGCTGAAAGTTTGCAAGAGATAAGAGGAGGAGGAAGGGAGATGAACATATCCTCCAAGAAATGTACACTCTGAAGGTTAAAGAGAAAAGAGAATGAAACGCACCACTTTCAATTAATTCCCCTCTCCTTTCCTCATCCATTTCCTTCACCAGCTATACCCATTTTGAGAACAAATATCTGAATCTGACAGCAAGGGATGGTCGTTTTCTCAGAGCCAAAAATAATTGGTTCAGGGAAGAAAGATGGGACGTTATTCAGAACAAGAAAAGGGCATGGTCTGCTCTTCATTCCAAACTCAGCACCATCTTACACAGATTCTCTGGGAGAAACATTAAGGTTAGACTTTCCAGACATCATCCTCAGAGAACAAAGCAGGAGACACACCTGTGGCATAGAAAATGAAGTGTCTCTCACAAAGATTATGCATGAGTTATTTAATAAAGTAGAATATACAGAAATACATACCTGTAATTATCTCACAAATCTGTATCTTGGCTCTTGGTGATCCTACTTGAAGCACAGTTATGATTTGTTCATGCTTATTTTGTGCCTTCTTCAGGCCAGAGTCTGTATCACATTATGGAAAGCTCTGGAAAATGGTATTAAAAATCCTCAACAAGCTGGCCATTTTTTTTGCAAAAAGAGGAGAATCTCCCAACAGAAGTCCATTCTCTAGAGAAGGTTGGTTGTCTTGGTTCTGATGAGGCCACTGTGCTAAAAGAAGCATTTCGGTTACGCTGGATAGATTAGAACATTTTTAATTTGCTCTTGGGGAAGTTTATTCTTAAAGTTCTGCCTCAGAGGCATCCTATCCTGGCAAAAGTTCCATGTTTTCTAAATCCTCAACTGTTCCTTGGCACTACAAGAACTTTTTAGATGCCGTCTTCTAGAGGCAAGCTGCTATGGCAAGTTGTAGATTATATGTGAATATTAGACAAGCTAAAAGTGAAAAAAGATAAAGCAAATAGAAATCCCAACTGGTTATTGGAAAATTTAATTAGTTATTTCCTCTGCCTCTCTCTCCAGCTGTGTGACAGGACAATTCCTTTAACCTCTCCCAGTCTATTGCTACTTGATGCAAGCAAGTCAGTGGTCTGTGAATCTAAATCTCCCAGAGTATTTTTGGCCATAAAATTGGAACTTAGAACTCCGTGTGCACAGGGTTCTTGCTAACACTAACCTCTGATGGCTCTCTATTTTCTCAAACTGTCGATAAATTTCCCACAGCTCTCAACTGTCTTACAGCTGTTTAACACAAGACAAGCCCTCTGATCATTTTTCCTTTGTCATCACTCAAGACTACCTGATGAAAGCAGAGCTTCACCTCTGGATGCCCAAGGAGATAGTTGCAACCCTGAACAAGGACATATGCCTTCTAGTGTTTACCAGAGATCCTTTGTGTAGATTCTGCCTCTCTGGTTCTTGAATAGTTGTAAAATATAACCTGGGATCTGTCTTTTCTGTTTTGTCCCAATCTTGTATCTGTGAAAGTAAAATCTGTGACCTTTACAGAACCCTAGAGAAATGGAAAAGCAAAATGGCATTCCATCCATGGTCCAGATCATATTTTTGTCCCTCTTTATAGGCATAAACTTATATTTTACATATTTCCAAAATTACAAAATTCTCTTGATTTTTATTCTATGAAGAGATTTTATAGCTTTCAAAGATTATCTTTTCTACTCTACATATTCATTTTTGTAAAAATTCTAGTTTCTCAGGACTTGCTTGAATCTCTTCTGATGTATTTCTCGAACCATCAAGAGCTTATGGTCAAACATTGCAAAATGCAAACAGATTATTATAGGTTTTCAAAGCGACAAGTTATTTTTAGACACATGATTCATTTCATACATCTAAATGAATGTGACAAAGAAAACAACACAGACCAGGAAATGAAAACAGAAAACCTAATGCATAACAGGTATTATTGCTAATGGAAGTTTGGCAAGCCTGTGGACAGACAGTTGAATAGAGTAGATGCAATCAAATTGATCATGTCTTTGCCACCTAATTATTTTAGTCTATTTATGATATGAAACATAGTAATCATGATTTAAAGTAAAATGACAAATTATGCATGTTAAATTTTGTGTAGAGTACTGACATAGTCAGTGTGTCAGTAATTATTGGCCCTATAGTCCCTTGTGGGAATAAAATGTAGGTGCACTTCCTACATCTTCGCTATTTGTGACTTTTCAAATCATTACACATTCATAACAGAAATTGCCCAAGTTCAGTAAATTGAGTATCATTTCCCTTCTCTCCTCACATGAGCTGAACCAGTTTTATCTCTTTGGGGGAAAGCAGTTCCATTTACATTTGCCGTCTCAAATGTATAAAAGCTTCATGTCAAGAAATCCATTTGCTCTTTAATAAAAGTTATCATAACGTCTGGAATGCTTGATTTATGGAGAGGCTGCCGTCACCTCAACGGCTTGATGCTTTTCTCTTCCCACTGGAAACCCAAGACAGGTCATGACATTTACACTAGGTCAGAATAATAATGTCACTCCAATCACCTTCCTTGACAACAGCCCATTTGTCTCATTTAAATAATGAGCATGATTGGTGGAAATTGTAGGCTGTAACCTTAACACACTGAGAAAATGACAAACACAACTGCAGTGAGTAGTAAGCCAACTACTGACGGGGATCACGGCCTCCTTGCTGCAAATACTGGTCTTCTAGTTACTTATTTAACCTTCGCAAAGAAGATTTGATAACAGTCCAGATGGTTATGAGACAGAAAAATGAAAATGTTTTGCTAAACATGTTTTGATAATGGGCCCTGCTTCTCCATGGTGGTGCCCTTCTGACTGGGTGCTGCCCAATCAGACACAGCCCACCAAATGTCACCCCCACGAGGCACACAGCAGAGCAACAGATTACCCTGAGATCACCTTCATTTTGCAACTGGCAAAACTGTGGAAGCCAAACCACACTGCTGTGAGCAGAGGGCATCCCATCGCCCTGACAAATGCCTTCTGTAAAGGGTGCCACGGAGGTGGTCCCTGGGCCAGACACTGGGCAGGGCCTGGCTCCAGTGAGAAGCTGTGGCAGAGGTTCCCTGTGTGCCTCGGGATAGAGGGTGTGGGCAGAGGATGGCGCTGGTGAGAGGGAGAGGAAAATTAATGCAGGAGGAATGAAACGGGAACTCCTTTTTGGGGTAAAGGTATTGAGATACGAAACAGAAAAACTTACCTTCAGTGGGCTTGGAAACAAAATAAAAGTTCTTCTCCTGCAACTTTTTCCGGAGGGTGCAGTCAAAATGAGCATTGTTTTTGCAAAAGACTGAGGGCATTGCCACTTAATAAGAGAGACTGAGGAAGATGAATTCACTAAGTTCATTGAATTGGTTTTTATTTTTGTGATTGTAGAACGGGCTCCCCTATTATCTATGAGCCAAGTGGCTCATCCCAACCATCAGAACCCCAGGTCTGCAGAGCTCATCCAGGAATATGTGAGGTCCAATTCAAGACTTCTCAGTCCTGGGTTTAAGCAGGTGCTTGAACCCTCTGAGCCCCAACCTCCCTTTTGTGAAATGGACCCATTCGAGTTGACAGGGCAGAGCATCTGAGACAATCAAATCATCTTATGCCAGACTCTAAACAGAAGGGCTCGCAATTTTGATTTTCTCTTCTCTCTCTCTCTCTTTTTTTTTTTTTGCCTTGCTCTCTATTTGCATTGACAATCGGCATCTGCTCTGGAAATCTCTTCAAGGTCACTTTTTGCAACTAGGCACAGCTTGGCTGACTTGGTAACTTTCTTAACATCTTGATAACCTTGACATCAACCATCTCTCTCTTTCTTTGAAACTGTGAAGCTATCATGGCTGTGACAGTGTAAGTCACATCTTAGGTGATTCACTGAACCTCTCAGGGCCTTTTATAGTAATTCAAAAAACTCTAGAAACATTTACTTATTGTGAATTGTTTTAAGGATTAAATGAAAGAATGGGCATTGGAGCAAACTGGGAGCAGACATGGAGGCTGCTCAGTGGGTGGCTTAGATTCCTCTCCTTCCTGGACTGCTTCTTTCTCCTCTTTTCTCTTCCCAGACAACCCAGTTTCTAGAGGTTTTGCTGATTCATGCTCATTCATCACAGGTATGTCCTTAATCTCTTTCTCCTCTGTGTACTGATCCTTCTTATGAACTTCACCCTCTTTCCAGGTGTCCATTAGGAACTTGAGAAGTTCATCGCAACTTGGAATATCTTTTCCACGGTTTGACCATTCATTTCCACCCGGCAGCTGCATGGATTTCCTTCGCTATTCTACTTATTGATACATACTCATAGTTCAAAATTTGTTAGGCCATCCATATGTCACTATTTAGAGACAGAAATTCCATCTCTGTAGTTTCCAATGTTGCTGATAGAATAAGTATCCTCTCAGCCTCTGGTCACCACCCACAGTAAAATTTCTTTTTGCCCAAGTTCTCCTTCCCGGGGTCAGTTGTTCACCATGCCCACTCTATTAGCAGCCACAATGGGCATGTGCTGGGGGCTCAACCTCAGAACACTTGAATAAAGGCCTTTCTGGGGCCTGGTTCTTGCCTCATGCCAACTGTCTCTGGAGTTAATGTCTTTTCTTGAACATGAGTACTCTTTGGCCCAAAGCATTTCATAGATAGTCCCTCTCTTGGTGCTTGAGCTCAGAACCTTCACCTGCTTTTAAACTTCCTGGAATTGAACTCCAGTTGTCCCCTTGCCTCATCTGCCACCCCCAGGTGAAATGCTTTAAACCTAAAGCATTGGCCTCATTCAATTTTCTACAGTAATTTTTTTCATATGGCCTTTTGCTCCCATCCTGGGTTCTTGGACATTGCTTTGAATCTTTTTTCATGCTTAATAGGAGCCCAATAACTACTAATAGATGGGAAGGAAGGAAGAGAGGAAGGGCAGAGGGAGGAAGAAAAAATGTGAGCCAAGTTATGACATCTGTAGGAGTATTGCCTGTGACACAATGTGGGGTCAGCACTGGTTCACATCCTCAGCCCCTCAGCAGACCAGCGACAAAAACTGGACTCATTTGTGATGTCATCATTTGCCTACATGGGCATGGCAATGAGAAAATTATTTATGTATTTTAAAAATGAAATGGGCCAGGCACGGTGGCTCATGCCTGTAATCCCAGCACTTTGGGAGGCCAAGGGAGGCGGATCACAAGGTCAGGAGATTGAGATCGTCCTGGCTAACATGGTGAAACCCCATCTCTACTGCAAAATACAAAAAATGAGCAGGCGTGGTGGCAGGCACCTGTAGTCCCAGCAACTCGGGAGGCTGAGACAGGAGAATTGCGTGAACCTGGGAGGCAGAGTTCGCGGTAAGCTGAGATTGTGCCACTTGCACTCCAGCCTGGGCAACAGCTGGACCCTGCCTCAAAAAAAAAAACAAAAAAAAAGTAAAAAGAAAAAAGAAATGAAGTCTGCTGAGAATCAGAATCAGTACAGGGGCTGGTAGAAGCCCTTTGCCCATTAGAGACTAGAAAGAATTTGAAGCTGCTTGTACCTGCTAAGGAAAACTAAGCCTAAGTGACGATGAGAAAGAGAAAGATTAAAACAGAAAATAGAAGGACATTTGTATCTTAAATAAAATTGTTGTCATGCCTGTCTGGCATGAAAAGAAGAATCATTGCCACTAGAAATCTGATAACATTTTGGCATGGAGATTTCCAAGTCTGTATATGAATGCCCTGGTCTACAGCAGCTAGTGCCATGGCAGGCAGTTTACACAACAGGAAAGCTATGTCATCTTAAGACCAGCCATTGGGTGTGGGTGTTTTCTTCCTGTAACTGGTTATCTGCAAGCCCTTGATTTAGTGTTTATATCCTGACTACTTCTTCTAAGTAGTGACCTTTGATAGGAATGTAAAGTAATCCTACCTGCTTAGTGATTTCTGACTTATTCACTGTTAAATCATCCAGTCTTATTGAATGATTATAATATCCATGGGACTAAAGAGGATCCATTATATTCTGCACACACCTTATTTTATGAATACTGTGGAATTTGTAAACTGAGGTCACTCTGCCCCCTAACAGTAGACTTTAAAACAGAAAAATAACTGTGTTATAAAACATAATTAATTAGGGGCCAGGCGTGGCGACTCACGCCTGTAATCTCAGCACTTTGGGAGTCCAAGGTGGGTGGATCACGAGGCCAGGAGATCGAGACCATCCTGGCTAACACAGTGAAACCCTGTCTCTACTAAAAATACAAAAAAAAAAAAAAATTAGCTGGGCGAGGTGGCAGATGCCTATGGTCCCAACTACTCAGGAGGCTGAGGCAGAAGAATGGCGTGAACCCGGGAGGCAGAGCTTGCAGTGAGCAGAGATTGTGCCACTGCACTGTAGCACTATAGCCTATGTGACAGAGTGAGACTCCATCTCAAAAAACAACAACAACAAAAAAAAACCCATAATTAATTAGTACGTGGTTATCCAAATAAAGTCTGCATCTCCTTGCAAAATAACAGCAAGCTGACCCAACTTCCATGATGCATGATGATGCTGGTAACGTGGCACAGATTTAAACATGGGCCATGGGGATGTTGCCTTGTTTAGGGGAGCAGTTTGTCAAAATCTCAATTGTCTCAACTAGATAATGACATGTTTTAAGGATTAAGAGTAATGTAATAATATAACACACACAAAGCCTCCAGACATTACCTAAGACATACAGTGATGACCACTCAATGGTAGCTATTGTTATTAGACATGGAGTGCTACTCTTGTCCCTGACATACATAAGGAACAGTGGTGAAATCCAAAGGCATTAAATAATGCAAAGCAGTTATGTTGACCACCCAATGCAATGTGCTGACGTCTGTAAAAATTACATCCCACAGCCTCACTGGACACACATGCAGGATTCTCGAGGACGTGGCTGACCCTGTCTCCACAGGGCTGATGAGACTCGCTCCACAGCTTCACAGGGCTGATGAGACTTGCAGGCCAGGTAGAATGGGTGGAACAGGATGGCAGAAAAGAAAACCCTACCAATCATTTCCCCACTCCAGGAATACCAAATTCAACAACCATAGACACACACAAAAAGCACCTTTATAAGAACCAAAAATCAGGTGAACACTCACAATATCTGCTGTTAACTTCATATTGCTGAAAGAGGCACTGAAGATGTTAGAAAAGACAGTGTTTAATTGCCCATGCCACCCCTTTTATTCAAAGGGCATTTTATTCAAAGGGAGAATAACAGAACTTCCCAAATTTAGACAAAGATATCAATAACCAAATACAAGAAGGTTATAGAACACCAAGCAGATTTAACCAAAAGATGACTACTTCAAGGCATTCAAAAATCAAACTCCAAAAGGTCAAGGATAAAGATGGTGATACGGTTTCCATCTGTGTCCCCGCATAAATCTCATGTTGAAATGTAATACCCAGTACTGGAAGGGGGCCTGGTGGGAGGTGATTGGATCATGGGGTTGGAGTTCTGATGAATGGTCTAGTACTGTTCCGTTGGTACTATGTCACAACAGTGAGTAAGTTCTTGTGAGATCTGGTCGTTTCACAGTGTGTAGCATCCTCTCCATCTCTCCCTTCCTTCTGCTCCGGCCATGTGAAGTTCCCCATTCCCCATTTTGCCTTCTGCCGTGACTGGAGGCTTCCTGAGGCCTCCCCAGAAGCAGAAGTTGCTATGCTGCCTGCGTCGCCTGCAGAACCATGAACTAATTCATCGTCTTTTCTTTATAAATTGTCCAGTCACAGGTATTCCTTTATAATAGTGCAACAACAGACTAATACGGAAAGGATCCAAAAAGCAGCAAGAAAAGATAAACAAATAATATACAATGGAGTTCCGATATATCTGGCAACAGACTTTTCAGTGGAAATCTTACAGGTGGGGAGAGAGTCGCACAACATTAATTTAAAGTGCCTAAGAAAAAAAAAACTTTTACCACAGAATAGTATAGCTTATGAAAATAACTTTCAAACATGAAGTAGAAATGAAGACTTTTCTAGACAAACTAAAGCTGGGAGATTTCATCAACACCAGAACTGTCCTACAAGAAATGCTAAAGAGAGTACTTCAATCAGAAAGAAAAGGATGTTAAAGAGCAATAAGACCTCATCTCCAGATACAAGTATCACTGGCAGTAGGAAGTACACAGAAGAACACAAAATATTATAACACTGTAACTGTGCTCTGTAAATATCCTTATCTAAGGTAGAAAAAAACTAAAAGATAAACCAATAAAAAAATACAGCAAATTTTCAAGACATAGACAGCATGATAAGATACAAATAGAAACAACAAAAAGTTAAGAAGTGGGGAGGCTAAATTGAGCAAAAAAAAGGAAAACCAAAAAATAAAAAAAGACCTGATTATCTGTTGCCTATAGAAAACACACCTCACCTGTAAAGACACACGTATAAAGGAAATAAAGGATGGAAAAAGATATCCCATATCAATGGAAACTGAGAAAGAGCCAAAGCAGCTATACTTATATCAGACAAAATCAATTTTGAGACAAAAACCTATAAAAGATTTTTTAAAGTCATTATATAATAATAAAGGGGTCAGTTTAATAAGAGGATATAACCAATGCAAATATATATGCACCAAACACTGAAGCACTCAGATGTGTAAAGACAATATTATTAGAGTTAAAGAGAGAGATTGACCCTAATACAATAACAGCTGAAGATTTCCACACCCCATTTTCAGCACTGGACAGATCTTTCAGACAGAAAATCACCAACACAAAAGGGTGACTATAGTAAAAATATAATTTAAGTGTATTTTTTAAAATAACTAAAAGAGTATAATTGAATTGTCTTTAACACAAAGGATAAATGTTTGAGTGATGGACACCACATTTATTGTGATGTGATTATTACTCATTGCATGCATGTATCAAATTATCTAATATAACCTATAAATATAGACATCTACTGTCTACCTACAAAAAATAAAAATAAAACATTAATTTAAAAAGAAAGAATTGCATGGTGGGTTCTGGTCAGAAATACAGTTATAATTAAGCTTTAAACAGGCTACTCTTTCACCTACTTTCTTGTTGCTAAAAGTCACAAAGCACGAGATACCTACCATTTGGGTTCCCTAGGATCTCTGACATTAGAATCATAAGGCTTTTGCTTAAGGATCATTTAAGATGTGTTTCCGACCTGAAATTCCAGCAACCAGTTTGCAGAGCCCCCACCAAGGAATGGGATCAGAATGAGAAAGCAACTAAATTATCTCCTTGTCCCATGACTTCATCCTGCACTCTTCAGCCAGTCAACATCTCTACACTTTGACCCACTTCAAAACCCTTAAACCTCCTAACTCCACATTCCCTGGGGAGATGAATTTGGAGTTTCCTCTCATTTCCTCCTTTGGTGGCCCTATGATTAAACCTCTTTCTGTGCTGCCACCTGATGTCTCAGCATATGGATTTGCTATGTGGGTGGGGCAAGCAATCTATTACAGTTAAAGTGCCCTGATTTATTTTAGTACTGACAATCTATTAAGTCAGTACTAACTAAAGGTTAAACAAATGAGTGGATGGATAGTGTTACTCCATAGGCTCTGAATCTGTAACTTGGAGACAGACCATCAAAACATTTTACAACTGGAATTTTCTCTCTCACCGTAACACTTTCTTGGCTGCACTGTTTTAGAGTTTAGAAGATTATTTCTATTGATTTGGAGAATCATCCCGTTTCTTGAAATTTGTGTGTAGAGTAGCATGATAGGAGTGAACAGTTGAAGATACTGATGTCACACTATGTTGATTACAGAACATATCAGACTCCTTCTGAAATCAGAAAATGACTAAAACAATACAATTAATCTAAGCACTTTTTTTTTTCCAGTCCATTCTAAATTTTGAAAAGTGTCTGGCAGTATCCTTGAAAAATCTGCATAAATCCTGAATACTTGTCTGCCAGATACTAGTAACTGAAAGTGATCGTGAATGGTCACGATATTAAACGTCAAATATCAGGGTTAATTATGAGAAATCTGACAAAACCCTAAACTGTGTGCGGAGAGGGGAGGAAAGACACTGTCTTTTCTGACATTATAATGGTTCCAAAGCCTTTACACTGTCAATCAAAGGAGCTCCGAATGGCCTGGAATTCATTTGCCATTAGCTGCTCTGCTGTGGGAAGCAGCTACAGGATGCGCTGTTTTCAAATGGAAATATCGCTGGCATTTCAAAGATATCATAGTTTTGTTTTGTTTTTTCCTCCCATCTTAATGTATTGAAAACTACCAATATCTGCTGTTACAATGGGTCCTATCATCTAGTTTTGTTAAATGCTGTGATCATGGTAAAATAATGAAGGGTGTGCTAAGGTATGGATTTCAGCTGTGACCTATAAACCCAGGCCATTAGCATATGCCAAGTGTGTCGTGTGCCATAGTCGCTGTCAGGCGCCTGGACCCAGGTCTCCCTTAATGCAAGTCATGATAATACATATGAAGTTAGTCACTCTTCCACTGTTTTTTTGCTTCTGAAAATAATCTCAGCATCGTACATCCTAGCCGTGAGACTTCTCAGGATTGTTTTGCAAAGAAAATGGCTATTTTTTGTACAGAAGTGCCAATCAGGGAGACAGCTATCAACCTTATGTAACTAACCAATGCACTCCAGAAATCAGACTTCCCTGGGATTGTTTCAGTAAACACAGGAAAGCTAGAAATTATGTCTACTTTTTAAAGCAGTTTAAAACAAGTATGAGATGTCAAGTAACGCTCCTGGGATATGCAACCTTATGTCCAACATACATTCTTATGGCAATTAATTTGTGTAATTTCAAGAGTGGATTCTTCCTCTCTGATGATCCTGCAACTTCGGTCAAAAGCTTCAAAATGGCCACTTTTAAAGAAGGATGGAGCAGTCATTTCCTGGACATCCTAGTGGTCTTTTGTGATAGCTTCAGGGTTGGCTTATCCTGCCACTCCTGGGAAAAAGGTGAATCCAGAGAGAATCAAGAGGGGTTTCCAAAACATTGCATGTGAAGGTAATCATAATGTGGTCACTTTCGAACATGTGGAATGTCCCTAAAATAAAAAAATCACAATGCAACCAGACTACCATCTTACATATCTCAACAACCTCAAGGATCCTCCAGGTTTGGTGGATCCCTGTGAATTTTGGTGACCAAAAATTCACATCTCAAACTTCTAAAGACATACCAGAGAGGAGACTGGGGGGAAGGCAGCCCTGCATTCTGGGGTGGTTGACATCCCATAAGCAGCTGTGACCAAGCTGTACCTTGTTCCTGTTCCTACATCCAGGTTTCAGCAGGTGCAGGGCTCTGCAGAGAGGCAACTGCAGCTTCCTGCCTTCTCTTCAAGTTCTAGAGGAGCAGAGGCCTTGTCTCCAACCTCACCATTTGGCACTCCCATGTCTGTCCCTTCTTTCTCTGCTCTTCTGTTTCCTTGCAACATTTTGTTGCAAACACATCTCTTAGTGGAAGGAAATAAAGATTAACAGAGAGTGCATCTTCAACCCTGCCATTTAATTTATTTGCATTCTCTATATAATTGATCCTGACTGGCCCAATTCCATAAGGGAGGAATAAATACAGCTTACAAGATGAAGAGAATGTCTGGAGACACCAGATTGAAGTAATACCATAGGCAAGACTTTATTGACGATGTTTACTGCGGGGAGTGTCAAAGACACTCAATATTAGTGTCCCAATTGATCATTTGAAGACCAATCACAGAAAACTCTGCAAACTTTTAGAGAGGGAGTTTGATCAGCAGCATTTGAGATATTATTCAGGCCTTTAACACCTGAAAGTTTGTACCATTTTTATACAAGAGCTACCCTCTTTCAACAAGGCTATTCCCTTGTGACCCAAGAAATGCATTTCTTCTACTGTAAGATTAGGTGAGTCTTTAGAGAAATAATGTTCTAACCATGGCAGTAAATCCCCAGGCCTGCCTAGCTTCTTGAGGTCTTGTCATTCATGTCTGTCAAATGAGGTTGCCTTAGGTCAGGCCTCTGTTGATATGGAAGTCCAAACTGCCCACTCAAAAACAAATGCCATAATACAAAATAAAAGCAGTTACTTCATTTTGCATAAAGATTTTAAACTTGCAGACTGGGGAATGTGTTTTATTAGCTTATTACCCACCTGCCACTTCACACCGTATAACACCCTTTGCTGGAGAGAGCAATTAAACTGAGAATTCTCAAAGGATCACTTTAAGAAATGAATGTTCCTGTGCAGGGAAGTGAGGGAGATATAAATAGATGCTGCACAGATAGATTGCCACGTGTATGTTTGCCTGTGTATCCCTGTTTCTTAATGCATAGATATGTGCAGATTTGCACACACACACATTTTTAAATGAAATGACATGAAGTTGATCTCGAGATCAATAGGTACATTTCATTCTGTGAACTACTGAGTCAAATGCACTAATGCAATATTAGCTCTTATATGTTAAGGTTGATTTATTAGTCTCTTTATAAGCAACCGTGCTAATCTTGCACTTTATTCCAGTGCTCCATTTAATGTTAGTGAGTTTCAAAGTATAGGAGTGAACTGGCCTTTCTTTGGGAGGAGTTTGTTAATGGCCAGGATACACTCACCCACCAGTTAGTCAGGGTGAAGACTAGAAAGTGACACCTTCTTTACCCACTTAAAATCTCTCACTGGGCCAGGCACCGTGGCTCATACTTGTAATTCCAGCACTTTGGGAGGCTGAGGTGGGCAGATCGCCTGAGGTCGGGAGTTCGAGACCATCCTGGCCAACATGGTGAATCCTGTCTCTACTAAAGATACAAAAATTATCCAGGCGTGGTGGTGCATGCCTGTAATCCCAACTACCTGGGAGGCTGAGGCAGAAGAATTGCTCGAACCCGCGAGGCGGAGGTTGCTGTGAGTCGAGATTGTGCCATTGCACTCCAGCCTGGGCGACAGAACAAAACTCTGTGTCAAAAAGAAAAAAAGAAAAAGAAAAAAATCTCTCACTAACTAGAAAAGACTTTAAATATCATGGATTTCTCTGCAATTTCAGCATATTTTAAGTAGAAGTTTTGGAGAAAAGAAAGGAAAATACATTTACTCTGTGCCACAGTTGAGTCTAGCTTTCCACCTATTACTTCTTGTGAGTAATGAGTGGCCCTTTTCTGTCTTCCATGGAATTCAGGAGACAATGAAGACCATGGGAAGCACCAGCTCCTCCCTCTACCTGAGCCAAAGTTGACCTTTCTCTTTCAGTCAATTATTACCGAAGGAGTGTTGATTAAACAGCTGTAATCTCAATCCGATCTCCTCACTCCAAGGGACATTTCTAACAATAATTGCATATCCGAGAAGAACACTCTGCTCTCAGAAGCTGCATGCAATTTTTACCACAAAATGTTTTTAATCAGGAAAATGCCAAAATAGAAGTGATTTTGTGTTTTTAATGTAATTTTCTTTCTCAGTTCATCTTAATAAGTCAATAGCCATCTTTCAAAACCCTGCCTGTTAAAATTGGAATTTCATTTATTTCCTAAGTGTGTCAGAGTCATTTTGTTTTGCAGGATCTGTAAACTAAAAATACAATCCTAAGCCCCACCATCCCCCCGGCAACTGAGTAGACCCCCACTAGGCTAGGGCGACTCCAGAAAAACCTCACAACTTAGTTTCTGCCATGATAGGAAGGGAGATCAGACACACGTTGTTATACCTCCTCCCTTGTGTGGTTTTGACACAACAACTGACCATCATTAATGTTAAAATTGAGACCCTCAGACTGACAGAACATACTCTTTGCAGCAATAAGGTACCAAATTATCAGCAGGACTTAAGGCCATGCCAAGCAAGGGCTAAGTCTCTTAAGCAGCCCTACCCTTAAAGGATAAATCTTGCTCTAATGGCCACAGATCTTTCTTTTTCTCTAGCAGCTAAACAAGCACTAGCCTTGGGATCAGCAAGATTAAAACAATTTGCAGCTCCACCTAACACTGACTGACTGACCCCTTGCCCCTGCTCTACCAGCCATTAACTGCAGCATTCACTGGACAAGAGACTGACTTCAATAACTTCCTCCTGATAAGAAGACTGCTGGCCAGGGACTGGTTCTGGCCCATTTACAGAGATTGTGCACTTGCGTGCCTTCGTGTCCTGAAAAGACCTTTTGATGTGTAGGGCCTAACTGTAACACATTTAAATGTTACAGCTCTACCCCGAAGTGAACATGACTCTTAATGTTACATGCATGTTTGTTCAACACACACGTGTGAGGACTCCCTTCATGAATATTCATAGCTCCTCCTGTTACCTGTTAAATATGTATGTTTAGCCAGCCTATTCAGCGTAAAGTTTCTACCCCAACCTCTACTCCTTTCATGTGCCTGTGTCTAGTTGTGGCTGGAGGCTGTGCTTCCCAGTCCATGGGAGGGCCACCTTGTGGACTGTAACCCTTTGCTCAAATAAAGTCTCCTCTACTTTTCTTCTTAACTTATACATTTGTTTTAAGTTAACAAATCAACACATATTGTAAATAATCTCTTCCAACTAGAGGTTCTGAATTTTTTAATATACTTTGTTTTGTTATTTTATTTCCTTAGCTGATAATAATTTTGGGGAAATTTCTCTTTGTAGTAACCATTTTAGCTGTGGAAAAAATGAATAATTGAAAAATAGGTGGTGCCGCTTTTCTGACAAACCTTATGCAAAATATATACATATATATTTGAATTAAGTGAAACCGGCTAAAGACACAGAAATTTGAGTGCCTTCTTTAGTTCTTTCATTTGTATTTAATAAGGGGTAGTTTTTAATCCATTGCTTTTGGCATGAGAGGAAGAAAAAGGAAGAGGAGGAGGATGAGTAGGAGGAGGAGGTATGTGGAGAGAAGAGGGCGGCAAATGAGTGAGAAGCAATTGAACAGTTGTCAGTGGAAGAGCTTTGCTTTGCTTTTTGGTCACTCAGAAAGGAGTAACATACTAATCATGACCATTTCACTCCCGTTACTCAAGTTGCTTAGAGAATCAAAAGTTCCTAGAATGAAGGCAACTTTGCCCAAATTTCTTTAGAGTAAATTTCTTTGGCTCTGGCTACAAGTATGCAGATCTACAAATACATTAGGTTTAGTGGGAGAAACAGCTCACATGAATATGAGTAAGGTGATTTGTGGGAATTTGGGACCTTTTCCATGGTACCAGAGACTAGAATACGTTGATAAGAGAAGCAGTGTACTAGCCTGTACTTGCTATGTCAGGTCTCCATGCAAACACTGTGTGTACTCTTGGCCCCTTGGAATAGGAAATGCCTTCTACAAGGGCACTGTGGATACTGAAGTATGAAACTACTACAGTTGAATGTCACTGCAAAGGTTAAGAAACTCCTCAGACAGAAAGGTTCGTGAAATACATTCATAATTTCCCCTTGTCCTTCTCCTCTTCCTCCTCCATGTTCTTATTATAAACCTGAATTGGGAAAAAAAAAAAAAAAAAAAGATAAAGTTGGGTGGGAGAATGAACAATGTCAGTCAAAATACCTCCATTTCTCTCTGAGGAAGGGAAAGTTTGGTTTGGTTTCTGCTTTTTTTATTTCCATAGGTTTTTTTTTTTTTTTTAATTTCCATGGGTTATTGGGGAACAGGTGGTGTTTGGATACATGAGTACATTATTTAGTGATTATTTGTGAGATTTGGTGCATCCATCTCCCAAGCAATATTCACTGCAACCAATTTATAGTATTTTATGTCTCACCCCTTCCCACCCTTTCCCCTTGAGTCCCTAAAGTCCATTGTGTCATTCCTATGCCTTTGCATCCTCATAGCTTAGCTGCCACTTATGAGTGAGAAGATACAATGTTTGGTTTTCTCTTCTAGTGTTACTTCACTTAGAATAATAGTCTCTAATCTCATCCAGGTTGCTGCAAATGTCATTAATTCATTCCGTTTTATGGCTCAGTAGTATTTATATACATATATATGTGTATATATATATATGTGTGTGTGTGTATATATATATGCATATTTGTGTGTGTGCATGTATCATAGTATTTTTATCCACTCATTGATTGATGGGCGTTTGGGTTGGTTTCACATTTTTACCACTGAAAATTGTGCAGCCGGCTGGGTGCGGTGGCTCAAGCCTGTAATCCCAGCACTTTGGGAGGCTGAGGCGGGCGGATCACGAGGTCAGGAGATTGAGACCATCCTGGCTAACACCGTGAAACCCCGTCTCTACTAAAAAGTACAAAAAAACTAGCTGGGCGAGGTGGCGGGTGCCTGTAGTCCCAGCTACTCGGGAGGCTGAGGCAGGAGAATGGCGTAAACCCGGGAGGCAGAGCTTGTAGTGAGCTGAGATCTGGCCACTGCACTCCAGCCTGGGCCACAGAACAAGACTCTGTCTCAAAAAAAAAAAAAAAAGAAAGAAAGAAAATTGTGCAGCTATAAACAAGCACGTGCTAGTATTTTTTGCATAATGATTTTTTTTTTTTTTTTTAACCACTGGGTAGATATCCAGTATTGGGATCAAATGGTAGTTCTATTTTTGGTTCCTTAAGGAATCTCCACACTGTTTTCCATAGTGGTTGTACTGGTTTACATTCCCACCAGCAGTGTAGAAGTGCTCCTTGTTCACCTCATCCATGCCAACATCTATTATTTTTGACATTTTGATTATGGCCATTCTTACAGGAATAAGGTGGTATCATATTGTAGTTTTGATTTGCGTTTCCCTGATCACTAGTGATGTTAAGCACTTTTAATATGTTTGTGGGCCATTTGTATATCTTCTTTTGAGAATTGTCTATTCATGTCCTTAGCCCCCTTTTTGTTCAAATTGCTTTTTTTTCTTGCTAATTTGTTTGACTTTGTTGTATATTCTGGATATTAGTCCTCTATCAGATGTATAGATTGTGAATATTTTCCCTCACTCTGTTTCCCTCACTCTGTGGGTTGTCCGTTTAATCTACTGATTGTTCCTTTTGCCATGCAAAATCTCTTTAGTTTAATTAAGTCCTAACTATTTATCTTTGTTTTTAATTTCATTTGCTTTTCAGTTCTTGGTCACAAAATTCTTGCCTAAGCCAAAGTCTAAAAGGGTTTTCCCCATGTTTCTTTCTAGAATTAGAATTTTTATAGTTTCAGGTCTTAGATTTAAGTCTTTGTGCCATCTTGAGTTGATTTTTGTATAAGGTGAGAGATGAGGATCCAGTTTCATTCTTCTACCATGTGACTTGCCAATTATCCCAGAACCATTTGTTGAATAGGATTTTCTTTACCCCACTTTACATTTTTGTTTGCTTGGTTGAAGATCAGTTGACTGTAAGTATTTGGGTTTGTTTCTGGGTTCTCTATTCTGTTCCATTGGTCTATGTGCCTATTTTTATACTAGTACCATGCTGTTTTGGTGACTATTGCCTTACAGTATAGTTTGAAATCAGGTAGTGTGATGCCTCCAGATTTGTTATTTTTTCTTAGTCTTGCTTTGGCTATGTGGTCTCTTTTTTGGGCCGTAAGAATTTTAAGATTGCTTTTCCTAGTTTTTAAAGAATGATGGTGGTATTTTGATGAGAATTGTGTTGAATTTGTAGATTGCTTTTGGCAGTATGGTCATTTTCACAATATTGATTCTACCTGTCCGTGAGCATGGGATATGTTTATGTTTTCATTTGTTTGTGTCATCTATGATTTATTTCAGCAGTGTTTTGTAGATTCTCTTGCAGAGGTCTTTTACCTCCTTGGTTACCTAACCCAAACCTAGCAGAAAGGAAATAACCAAGATCAGAGTAGAATTAAATAAAATTGAGAAAAAAATACAAAAGATAAATGAAGCAAAAAGTTGGTTCCTTGAAAAGATAAATAAAACTAATAGGCCATTAGTAAGATTAACCAAGAAAAGAAAAGAGAAAATCCCAATAAGCTCAACTGGAAATGAAACAGGAGATATTGCAACTGACACCACAGAAATATAAAAGGTAATTTAAGGCTACTATGAACGCCCTTACATGCATAAACTAGAAAACCTAGAGGAGATGGATAAATATCTGGAAAGATACAACCCCCCTATCTGAAATCAGGAAGAATTAGATACACTGAACAGACCAATAATAAGCAGGAGGATAGAAATGGTAATTAAAAAGTTACCAACCAAAAAAAAAGTCCAGGACCAGACAGATGGACAGCTGAATTCTACCATATATTCAAAGAAGAATTGGTACCAATCCTACTGACACTATTCTACAAGACAGAGAAAGAGGAAATCCTTCATAAATCATTCTACGAAGCCAGTATCACTCTGGTACCAAAGCCAGGAAAGGGCATAACCAAAAAAGAAAACTACAGACCCATATCCCTGATTCACATAGATGCAAAAATCTTTAACAAAATACTAGCTAACTGAATCCAACAACATATCAAAAAGATAATCCACCACAATCAAGTAGGTTTCATAATAGGAATGCAGGGATGGTTTAACACATGCAAGTCAATAAATGTGATACAACACATAAGCAGAATTAAAAATAAAAATCACATTATCATCTCAATAGATGCAGAAAAAAGCATTAAACAAAATTCAGCATCCCTTTATGACTAAAACTCTCAGCAAAATTGGCAGACAAGAGACATACCTCAATGTAATTAAAGCCATCTATGGCAAACCCACAGCCAAATTCAATACTGAATTGGGAAAAGTTGAAAGCATTCCTCCTGAGAACTGAAACAAGAGAAAGATGCCCACTCTCTCTGCTTTTTTTCACATAATACTGGAGGTACAAGGTAGAGCAATCTGACAAGACAAAGAAATAAAGGGCATCCAAATTGGTAAAGAGGAAGTCAAATTGTCGTTTTTTGCTGATGATATGATTGTTTACCTAGAAAACCCCAAAGACTCCTCCAGAAGCTTCTTAAACTGATGAAAGAATTCAACAAAGTTTCTAGATACAAAATTAATGTACACAAATCAGTAGCTCTTCTATAAACCAACAGTGACCAAGCTGGAAATCAAATCAAGAACTGAACGCTTTTTATAATAGCTGGTTTCTGCTTTCTTATCACTTCTCTGGCTACACATACTTCCTCTAAAAGATCTAATGAGTCCATCCTGCTGGTGTTTCCCAAGTTGAAGTCATACCCTGGGCATGATGAGCACCTACATCTTACGTGGTAGATATACAATGGACAGACACAATGAAACAGTTTACAATGCCTTGTCTAGGAATATGTCAGAGTTTAGAAAAACAAACATGAGCAAATATCCAGGTTATTAAATTTAGATATTAAGATATCTAAACTATTTATTACTATAAGTTGTCCTCTATTACAATGATGAAAATTAAGTGCTGAACTATAGTTAATATTTAGTTATGAATTTGTAAATGAAACAACTTAGATCAATTGAAATGTCACAAATTTTATTTAGTAATAGTTATGCTCCTAAAACATAACTTGAAGGGAATCTACAGCTATTGCATTTCCATTATGTTTTCCCAATGACTTTAGTTTGTGAGGACAGTGATGATATCAATGTTTTTTCACTTAGTAGATAATCAATGTTTCCTAGATTATAGAATAAATTTTAAACTCTATCCTTTTATTAAAAAAGGAAAACAAAAGCCTCCACAGATAACTTTTAATACACAAGTAGAAATGAGTGGGCCTGGCTGGTCCCATCTAGCAGACAAAGCCAGTAGAATGCTGATGATATAGAGCATGCCTCTCTGCATGACCTAGCCAAAGGAAGAGTGATGTTGAACAGGAAATAAAAAGATCTGCATAGCTTCCCCCAGATATGATTTGCTAGCTGTAGGAGTCTTGTTGAATTTTACTTAGTCTATTCACTTAGGAAAATTTTTTCCAACAAGCTTCACTTAAAAATTAACAAGATAAATTTTATTATTGTTATTTTTATAGATGGAGTCTCATTATGTTGCCCAGGCTGGTCTGGAACTCCTGACCTCAAAAGACTCTCCTGCCTTGGCCTCCCAAAGTGCTGAGATTATAGGTGTGAGCTATACTGTGCCCTGCCATATCTTTTTTTTAATTTGTGTATAAGCATTACCAGGTTTCAGAACAAGAATAAACTGTGGACCCAGAAGAGAGGCAACGCTGTGTGGTGCTCAGACTGCAGGTTTCTGCAGACCTCTCTTAGGAACCCAGTGAAGGTAGTTTCAGGAAGGCTGAGATTCCCCTCTAACCATCCCTGCCAGGCAGAAAGGAGGCACAGACCAGAAAGACACAGATACCCAGGGACACCCGAAAGTGGAGGTTCCAGGCCTGGAGGAACCAGGCGAGAATGCGCCCATGATGGCTCCAGACACAACAAAGGGTATCCAAGTGCAGGGCTCTTGGCAGGCAGGCACCGCTGGCCTGCTGATCACCAGCTGGCTTTAGTAAAGTACAGGCAGTGACGCTATGGGTTGTGATTCACCCTCGAAGAACTGTGCTTGCAGCTCCCAACTGATCCAGCATGGAGCACAGTGCCTGTTACCAACTCCGGCAAGATAAGGATGATAGCGCCCTGCAACTTCTCACCAAGTTTATTTCCCACCTCCACCTTACTGCCTTTCCTTTAATGCTCAGGGATTTTAGTTCTGGATTGTTATATTTAAAATAGTATTATTTTGATGCTAGGTAAATTTTTCCCCCAAGAATTGTAACTGTTAGTGTTTTTTGTGCAATGGTGATTACCACAATCCTTGGACTTCATTCAGTGATTACCTGGATTCAGGACTTGATATCAACTGTTTTTTTCTATCACATATTTAACTTGTTCACAATGCCTGGCACAGAGTAAGTCCCCAGCTGAAAGCTCTCTCTGCTAACTGATCTTGCAGAATACTCATTTTTTTCTGACTGTATGTTACAAATGCATTTCCGAGTTATTTGTTGGTCATTCAGTTCTGTTTTTGTGATTGTTTTCCACAGAGGATTTTCCATGTTGACGTGATTAAGTTGGCTTTTAGATTTTGTACTTTACCCAGAAGAGCCTACTCCAATCTAAAATTGTAAAATAAATAAATTCCAAACATGCTGTCTTCTAAAACCTGTATAATTTTATTAATTTTTAAACATTTTAATCATGGTCTCCTGGACTCCTTTTTTCTTTTCTTTTTTCCTCCTCCTCCTCCTCTTCCTCCTCCTGCTTTTTATTCTTCTACTCTTTCATTTGTTGTTGTTGCTGCTGCTGCTGCTGTTCTACAGAGAGAGGGCATCTCTGAACAAGACCGCTGAAGCTGAGAGCTGGAAGGGGCTGAGTGTCTTCTAGTCTCTCCCAGGTGGGAAAAGATATGCTGATGTACAAGAGGATAGGTTGGTCACTGTGGACTTAGCTGACTCCAGGTACTACGTTCAGTGATCTTCGTCTTGAATATTAACTGCCTTGCTCCCTTGGAGATGTGGCTTCTTTCTCTCTAAAGATTGCATGGATTTTATGCTTCTTCCCATTTTTGTTTATGTAGACATCATCATGCAAGTCCTTACATGGGCTCTAGATGTTAGGAAAATGAGAAGGCGTTTGCATCTGGGAAAAATGAAGCCTAAATCCTAGACCATCTGGCGGCTGGCAGTCCGTCTCCTTCGCAGAGCCTGAGACTGAGTGCTGGGGAGTTACCTGGGACGTCACTCCTCCCCCACAAGTCTGTCCTGCCTAAGCTCCCAATCCAATACTCCTAAGAGTAAGCCCGACTCTTTCTTGCCTGTGAACAGGAAGCCAGTTGTTCGGTTTCAGGTGGATTTCTGCATTTCCCTTTTGAAGAGAGGTTCCCAGTCTTCTGAGAAAGGACAGGCAGCTGAGGAATAGCGCTTGTCCCAGCCCTGCCCCAGGACACAGTATTAATAAGACAAAGGTAACTTCTGAAGCCTAATTGGATCCTACATTTAGTGACTGCAATAAACTAACCAGGTCTATTTCAGAACAGCAACCAACAGCAGGAATGCCAGGCTCCTGGTGTGGTCTCCAGCTCTTTCCTGCATCTTTCCAAAGACGCTCACGTTTACCTTATCTCAGCAGGCACAGGAGTGTGTGTGTGTGTGTGTGTGTGTGTGTGTGTGCAGGCTAAGGGAGGAGAGGCAGAGAGGAGTAGCTCCATTCTGCCCCATGCATAGAAATTTAGAGAAATGGAAAGATGATGGATGAAGGATGAATACATGGATTATTACAAAACTTTTATTTGTTCTTTACCTATTTGCCAAAAGATTAAGGTGATGTATGGATTAGCATTCACAACTTAATAAAGCAAAAGAGGTATCACTTGCCACAAATAAAAAGTAAATGTAAAAGCGAATATACCAAGAAGTTTGGCCTTGGCTTCAATCCCCTTTCTACTGCTAGTGGGGCTTGTATTGGAGATGTTAAGCAAAACAGATGAGATTTTTTTCATCCTAGAGTTACTCAGGTTTTCGCATTGGGTAAAGGGCTTTCTCGTACTATTTCAGAGCTGGGTTAAAAAAAAAGACGTTGGGATACATTGTTGTCTTATTGTAACAAAAGACAGCAACGCCAAATGTTTCCTCAAAACGTTATTTTCTCCCAGAAGCAAACTCAAGAAAGACTTTGTCATATGGTCTCGGTTTAATGTGACAAGATGATCAAGTAATATTTTACAAAAGATATGAAGCTCTTGTTTGACCTTGACATTTTGAGATTTTGAGATAATAAACATGCAAAAAATAAGAGGCATAGCTGATGGGATTTTGTCTTCTGATAACTTTATACTGTAACTAGAATTTAAAAAATGAAGATAAATAGCTAATATGCCCATTAAGTCATCTGTCTAAAACATCAATTTTCTCTACTTAACAATTTTCTCTACTTGACAGTCCCTAGATCCTAACTGACTCCTGTTCAAATTTTTGTAATTAGTAAATGTTATGCACTGAATTTTATGTTCCCCCAGATTTAATACGTTGAAGCCCTAACCTCCAGTACGGCTATATAGAGAGATAAGGCCTCCAAGGAAGTAGTTAAGGTTGAATGAGGTCATAAGTAATTAAGGTTAAATGTTCTGATCTTATAAGAACACCAGTCCCATCAGATTAGGTGAGATCCTGATAAGAAGGGACCCCAGAGAGCTCCCTCTCTCTGCACATACACACCGAGGTGATGACAGACGGAGAAGATGGCTATCTGCAAGACAAAAGGAGGGAACTCGTCAACACCCATACTCTGGTGATACATTGATCTTGGACTTTTAGCCTCCAGAAATCTGAGAAAATAAATTTCTGTGGTTTCAGCCACCCAATTGATGGTATTTTGTTATGGCAACTTGAGTAGCGTAATGCACCAAATGAATAGATCATGATTTATAGATCTTGTTTCTCCTCCATCTTCCCCACTAGAATGTAAGATTATTATGGACAGAGATTTCTCTCTTCTTCGCAAACTGATGTATCCTCTGTGTTAAGAATGCGGCTTGCACCTGATTATACTCCACAAGTGTCTGTTAAATGAACAACAGAGCTGCAACAGAATCCTCTTCGAACTGCGCTCATTTTGCTCCTCTCTTTCTCTGACACCCTCCCTTCTAACTTGCACCCCAGACTGCCTCTGTTGCTAAAGGAAGCTGTTTCTTAAGTTTCTGCAATGCACTGATGTTCAGCATAGTTTTCAGTGCTATTTATATTAGATTACTGTTGTTAAATATGTCCTGGTCAGTACCACCGCATTTCAGCTAGAAGTGAGAATCCATTCTTAGACACATATTTGTTGTATTTTATATATTCCTTGAAAAGCCAGCAATGATGAGGTGTGTTTTGGAATTTGGCTCTGCCACTTAGTACGTGCCCCACAAGTTAAGCTACTTAATGTCAGCACCATTTCTCATCTAAAAGTGAAGATGGGACCTCCTTGGCCACAGCATGGCTGAAAGGGTTAAACAGTATGTCAAATGTGCAGCCTGCAGTTATGCACAAGGAGTGAGGCCACTGGAGTCACAAAATGCCACTTTCTTGTGAGCCTCACCTTCCTTTCCCATCATTTCTTTATTTTCTCTTAAGAAGTTGCCTGCTTCCAGTCTCTAAGTTGAACTTTAGTAAGTTGAGTACTTTGGGTTTAACCTGGTTGGCAATTTATACACCAAAAACATCGCAATGCCTTGCACATGTTGCTGGAACATCCAAAGTGAATATTGCCACCAGAAAATAATTTATGTATGAAAAACATTTAACAAATTACATTGGATGAAATAATGATACTTCTGTTTTACACACAGTGAACACTTTATTTGTGGTTGGCACTATGCTTGGTTCAGGGGCGCAAAATTAAGGCAAAACCAAAACCACAGCCCCCACTGCAAGCGCTAGTGACAGAGTGTGACTATTTTTCCCGCCAAATGTCAAGTGGAATTTTCATCCCAATTGTTGAAGGTGGAGCCTGAGCGGAAGTATATGGATCATGGGGGTTGATCCTTCATGAATGGTTTGGGCCATCCCTTTGGTGATAATTGAGTTCTCACTTGGAGTTCACAAAAGATCTGGATATTGAAAAGTGTGTGGCACCTCTGCCTCACTGTTTCTTGCTCCTGCCTTTGACATGTGACCTGCCTACTCCCACTTTGCCTCCCGTCATGACTTGAAGATTCCTGAGGCTCTGCAGAAGCAGATACCAGCACTATACTTCCTGTACAACCTGCACAACCATGAGCCAACTAAACTCTTTTCTTATCAATTACCCATCCTCAGGTATTTCTTTATAGCAGTGCAAGAATTCCCTAAACCAGCATGAAAGTCGGTGGGAGGGTTGGAGAATGTTTTTTTACTCCATTTTGCCCTTTCTTCATCATTCATGCTGCTTCCAGCAACATTTTGCTTCTCAGAGCACAAATTTAAAAGCAAACAAACCAGCAAAGGAATAGTTTGCATTTACTATTCATTTTTTTGGTGTGTTTACTTTCAAAACAACCATTTGTGGCTTCAGTATGAGGGAAACCATGGATGGAATTTTCCCATAGTGATCCACAGAAGGAAATGACCAGGATAACCTCCCCACCAGGTCCTGCCTCGCTGAAGGACCCTTAGCCAACCCAAGAGGGCCACATGGAGAGGAAGGGCGGTCCTCCACAGACCACTGTGAGTGTCCATGCTGAAAGCACTTGGGCAAGGAAGTCATCTGTCAACCACTTCAGCAAGAACACCCTGGGGACAGATGACAGCCATACAAGGAACTGTTCTTCTCGACACACAAAATAAGGCAAGAGTGGCATAGAGGAGATGCTTCAGTACCTACAGTCCAGCACTCAGTAGGACTGTGCAGAAGAGAGCTCAACCGTTAAGAGGTGCACCTGCAGGCAGAGGCCTGCCATGTCACAGTCAACAACAGCACCAAAGTGATGGCAAACACTTGGGGGTAGCCAGCCACATGCTACAGTGTGCACACCCCTGAGCAGTGGGAGCCGATGGGGTTGGCCCTGGAGATGGAGACATTGGAAGAACTTTTGCCCATCGTGATACCAACTCTTAGACAGCAACTGGAACTTTACAAAGCTGTGTCTAGACCTATGCTACAGACTGAAGTCTCTATCACAGTTCCCATGAGCGATGAATTGGTGGCATCTCAACAGACAGCTTTGCTTTCCTACTCTAATAATGATCTGTATGATGGTGATAATGGTCATTTCTTTAGAGAGCCCATGTGTTTTTTTTATTGAGGGCTTGTCAGTGTTCTTTACTTGAATTGACACCATATGGTCATCCAAGTGCTGTGATCCACCAGAATTATCTTTCTGTTGCCACAGGTCTGCAGCTATTGATTTTCCAGCTAGGTTGATGAGAGTGGTTCAATGTGCAAAATATATTTTAGTGCCTTCACAAACATGTATTATTGTTTTCTATTTGGCAATGACTTAGAAGTTCAGGGCAGGTACACAAGGTTACTCTCCTTGTAAATTTAGAGAAGACTCAAGAATTTGTGCCCAAACCCAATGGTAGTAGCTCAGTGTGGTATTCAGGGGGGTTGGGCTTCAGTGTGTCTGTGGCCGAGGTGGTGGGCATGGCTTAAAGATCTCACAAGATGTGCCAGAGTGCTTAGGACACAGTGGAGCTGAAAAGAGTTAACTGTTATGAGTGATGGCCATTTGGGGATGAGACCTACCTAGTGAAGCTTCCTTGGACATGCCGCATAACTTCTGTTTTATGAATGTGTCTCACCCACGGCTGTGGCTTCAAAACTGGACTTCCTGTAGATATACCCATCTGAAGGTGTTATGATTTTGGAGTGTGTTTTCTAAAGTCCTACTAACCACATACGTATAAATAATAACTGCAACAAGACAGCTGTTGACCCCTCTTCTTTGTCATGTTGACATTTACTATCTCATGGAAACACCGTGGGAAAAGTACTCTTATTGTCCCAGTTGTTCAGATAATAAAATGAAGGGTCATCTAGGTAATTGATGGCAGATACAAAAGTAGCCTTGTGCACTTCTCTTCATCATAATCAGAGCAAAGAGGGCTGTGAAGTCAGAGGATGGGGCCAGGCATTTTGTTGGTACCTCTGAAGAAAAGTCTGCATATGGCCACGCTGAAACCAAAGCAGTGAAGAGAGAGGCTGGAATATGACTATGGCATTTCTGCCTCTGGCTCTTCCAAGTTCTTGAATTTGCCCCGCTGAGGTCTTGGCAGCCCATGATGCATGAACTACTGCCTATTTGAAAATAGAGCAGTATCTAAATACAGAGAGAGTAAATCAAACAGGGGTAATTTCTGCTCCAGCCAGGAGGTAGGACAGGGCTCCTTGACTATGAGTTTGGTTCTTTGTGATATTCTGACCTATGTTAAGAGGCATAAAATAAAGTTCAAAGAGCATTCTTGACACATTCCTCGTGTCTCCTTCATTATGGTTCTCTGAATTTCAACAACTTGGTATGTAGACTTCATCTTTCATTTGACGTTAAAAATACCATGAGTGAGGGTGACATCGCCCACCTCTGGTAAGAAGAATGCATGCCTGGAAGTGAAATGCAAGGGCGTAGGATACCCATGAACCAAACCAAGCTCTGTTAAAACCGAACCGGGGAGACTGAAGAGTAGTGAGGAGCAAGAAGTCTGAGATGACGAAAAGGAGGTGAAAGGTGCTGGAGAAGTCAGGTCATGTCTTCAACAGATTTGTACTGTGTTTAATAAAATAAGTCAAGTTTACTGTAAATACAATGAGGAGGGCTGCTCAGTGGAACAGAAGTCCAGCGCTTTGCCCTGAGCTCTGCACAAGCAAGAAACCTGCTGTCAGAGAGACACTGAGCATGGAACCGAAGAATGCGTCCCTGGTGGCCCCTGCAGGCTCCTCGGATGGTTACGGGCTTGCTTCTAGACAGCGTGGCTCTGCTGGTAGAGATTTGGAATCACTCAGGGGCACAGAGGAATGTTTCTGTGCAAACTGTGAGTGGGTTGAGTATGGACAACCCTTTGCAGCAAGGCCCATGCCTCGCATTTGACACACCAGCGCAGTTACTGATGAGAAAAAATGGTTTTGACAAGTTCAAGATCCTTCCAAACCAGTCTCCTCCCCAGGCCTGAGGCATGTGGTATGAGAAGGGGGACGCAGACACTGACAGGGCCAAGATAACATAAAGCAGTTCCCTTCCTGGACCATCAATCTCCATAAGAAGCTGGGAGAGTGGACACGTTCACTGCATTTCGTCATAGTACTGTTTCTTTCTTTCTTTCTTTTTAATCCCCTGTTAGTTGTATGATTAAGGTACTTTCGCCTCACCTTAGGACCTCTCAACAACCAGTATGTTGCCTTAAAATGAATTCAGCTTCAAAACATTTGACCTATGAATATCCTCATCATTTAACCTGTTTTACAAAGACCATCCTAATTCAATCATACGTTACCCCGGGCCGCCTTCTGGGAAACGCTCGTGGTACACATAGGAGGAGAAAGACAAAAGTCTGATGACACCAGATACAATCCTTCTTAAATATTTATTATTGACCTTCATTTCATAGTAAAGAATGAATTGCTGTTAATTATGTAAGTGGAAAGGAGAAACTAGTCTACATCCATACATAAATAAGGGCTGAGTGCACTAAAATATCTGTTATGTTGATGTATGTTTCATAGTTCACTCTGCCTTCTACAAGACAATGTTTAAAAACACTAAGCATGCCAACAGGCATACAGCAGGCACTTAGCAAACCTATTGTTGATTTTGGCACTTAACAGCCTGGGTTGATTTTGAATAATTAATGATGCTTAATAGTGAATTTTGTTGGATTACTTTCTTAGCAAACAAAAATGCATTTTAATTGTGGTATCTTGCTGCTAAAAATAAGATATAAATTCCCATCAATAGGCAATCATTTCTTCGATCGCTTGTAGAGAAAACATCTTATTAATTGCTGCATTCAAGCTCAATATCATTTACCAGTGGCCAGATATACCCAGTCATTTCAACACTAAGGAAACAAATAAGTCACCTCTGACAATTTATAAACCTTCACTCATAGATTTTCTAAACTCCTTTCTTGTTTTCTATCAGTTAAAGTTTTCTTCAGCAGAAATGTTTTTCTCTACAAATCATCTTGTTAGAGGATGACTGGCCCCTCCACACAGCGAGAACCAGCAGGGAAGCCAGGTGTTCGAGGGACCCTGATGGATGAGAAGAGCTGTTATCCTTCTCAGCAGCCCCAGGAGAAAAATGGATGACTTGGCTTTCTGGAGGCTTGAAGGATAAGGAAACCTGTGAGCTCTATGGGAACATAGGATTTTGAGAGCTCAACCCCAATTAGGGAGGTGACTGAAGCCAACCAGCAATAATAAACAACAAATTGTGAAAAATAAAATAATATCACAAAGTCATTGGAAAACAAGGAAGACATTTTTCCCTTTATGATTTAAGTATTCGAAAGCTGAGAGATCCATTAGAGAAGATCGCAAAGAGTCAATCTAAGCCACCATATTTTCTTGAGTTATGTTATGTAATCACTGTGAATATTGATGATCTACATTTCCATTTGATTTTCAGCATTTGCTTTTCTGTGATTTTTTTCTCTGATCATCTGAGCCAGCAAAATGAAAACAGACAGCAATAGGCTTAAGTTATATTTTCCTCACACATATCACATGGAGATCCCTGTGATAATGTGAAGGGGAGATTGAAAATTGATTGAAAAAATATTAAGAAAAATACCACATCTGCACAAAACCCTTTAAAAAGCCAAACATTTCCCCAAGACCCTATAATTGAAAAATAAAGTAAAGAAAGTCATCTGTCATGATGGTTTTAAAGATGAAATACTTGCGACCTCATTCCTGCCTTGGTCGGCAGAAGTGTGTTCCTCCAACAGAAGCCAGGGGAGACCAAAAAAAAAACCACCTTAGCTTCCTAAAGTGTAGCTTCTAGTTTATGAAAGCTCATTTTGTCTTCATCAACTTCAACACGTGCGTCTTTAAAAAAGATCAAAACACACGTACTGTCCGTAGCTGGAATTCTTGACTGGCTTAAAACTTTAAACTGAAGGGGCTATGCCGTCTGGGTTTTATTAAAGTCCAGGATACACACATTCCTCCTCTCCTGGGAATTGGTCAAAAAAGGCAAGTGATAGGCAAACAGAGAGCTCTCACCTCATTTATAATGGAGAAATACTTGATTGTAGAGCCATGTTTCAAAATGTACAAGTTCGAACTTGCACCTGACGAAGACCGGGCTTACAGTGGGGTGAAGCGCACAAGCGTGCCAGCATCAGCACTGACCCAAGCCAGGGTCGTGTGTTCGACATTGTGGCAAATTGGATACACAGAGTGTGTATTCATTTTTATCTGGCCATGAAGTTTTGGTTTATAGGCATGTCAGGGAGCAGTAATCTGATGACCCCTCAGTGTTTTGGAGCCTTTAACCAGGGTCTTAACTCTGAAGAGATTTTCGGATGTCAGCAAAGGGGAGACAGAGCTAAAGTGAAAAAATTCCACTGTGTAAAAATGGTAAATATTTTCTAAAAATCATCTCTGAAGGCAAAAGACTCATCTCCAATGACTGGATTTGTCATGCGAGTGTAGACACGGCTAAAGAGAACACCAGCAGAAAATGTAGATGAAAAATTGGCCTCATTGATGGCTTTTGCAGTTACCTAATCAAAATTACTGGAGTCAATTTTCTTAAAACACACTGTGTAAAGTTGATCACCTCTCTTCTATTTTGAAAATGTTCATGAACTCAAACACTGGATTTGGTCTGACAGGACCTAAGGTTGTCTGAGAAACAACGCTGCATATATTTCTCCTTCCCCAGCTGCTAGGTGAAACCTTGATAACAAACGATAATGGTTGTGGGGTAATGCATCACCTCCAGGGCCCCCGGGCCCTGCCAGCATAACGCCTGCGTTCACTCTGTTTGCAACACTTCCTCTCTCCCTTCTCTACCTGTTATATATTCTACCTAATATATCTTCCTAGATTAGCATCATGAACACCCGGTCAATTTCGAGGAGGCTTGTGGAGGAGAGAAGGATCCCAGTGATGCCCAGCTGGTTGTTTTGGCAGCACACAGTTTGGGTTCTAAAATGCAGAGGCTGACGTGTTCTTCATTCCCTCACGTTCTTCCATAAGACTGGCCATTGTGCAACTTTTATTCTACTTCGTAGCTGCACCCTGCATTGTTCTGGCACTCTGGTTGTTACTTGCAGAAGTGAAAATGAGTATGGCCAGACCAAAATACAACCCCACTGCCAGAAGACACACATCATCCATGTGGTGAGGCTCAGCTGTAGCACCACTGCAGATGAAGGGCAGTGCATGTAGACTCCATGACCTGGATGTGATGCATATTGGAATATACAAGCATGCAAGCACATAGCTTCTCTATTTGTTTGAGTAATCATACTCTATGTTTGTTCATTTTCAGTTAATAAAAATTCACATTGTTAAATTGTATTCATAAGTAAGTCTCATTTGATGCATCTCTCAGGAGAACCCAGTTAAGGTTTTAAACTCAGATTTTCCAATTTTTCTTTAAAATTTAATGCTGATTAAGCATATGTGTAATACCACATGAATGCAAAAATGCACCATCTTTCCCTTTTGTCTCCCATTTTCCTTCCTCCTGACTTCCATATGTAGGAATCAATGTCACCTATTATCAAACTAATGTATCTTTATCAGTCGCCTATATTATGTAGCAAGTCATCATAAACTTCACTATCTCATTGTTTCTGCAGGTCTAGGGATGGCTTTGCCAGGTTGTCTGCTAAGGTCTCACAACACTGACATCCAAGTGCTGGCTGGACCATGTCCTTATCTGGAGACTTAATGGGGGTAGGACCCACTTCCAAGCCCCACAGGTTACTGGCACGATTCATTTTCTTTTTATTGCAGAATTCATGGCACCTTGGCTCTTCAAAGTCAGCAAAGGAGACAGTCTCAGCTGCTTTAAATTTCTTTCTTCTAAACCTGCTTTTAAAGGACTAACCAGAAGAGGCCAGGTCCACCTAGGTGAATACAGTTTGATGAACTTGAAGTCAATGCATTAGAGATCTGTTTTAATCTCTTGGAGCTGCTGTAACAAAACACCTTAGACTAGGTAATCTCCAAAGAAGACACATTTGTTTCTCACAGTTCTGGAGGCTGGGAGGTCCAAGATCAAGGCACTGGCAGGTTTAGTGTCTGGTGAGGGCCTCCTCACCGATGGTGCTAAGTGCCTGCACAGGGCACAAAAGATCTAAGGCCCCGGCAGCTCATTCAAGCTTCCTTTCTAAGAGCGTTCGTTAGTTAATCCCATTCACCAGGCAGAGCCCTGGTGACTCAATCACGTCTCTAAAGATGCCACCACTAGAATCCCACCATGACGGGGATTGAGTTTCCACATGGATTTTTCATGGTTTCAAATGTTCAAACCACAGTAGGACCTTGATTATATCTGCAAAATCCTCCACTTTTGCCATATAATGTAACAAAATCACAGCAGTGATAGCCGGGCATCTTCGCCATATTGGATTTGTTAGAAGCACGTTGCAGAACCCATGCTCGTGCAGAGGAAGAAATTGCAAAATATCCTGGAGGCTGCTTGCCAAACATCCTTCTGTATTTCACATGCACTTATAAAATCAAAATTTATGTGTCTTAACGTATAGGTCCCCACGGTGACAGTGCCCTAACAATTGTCATTGCTGTCCACAGAACACAACGCTTTATCCTGAAACCCACAACAAGCCTTTGCCTAAAGACTGTGGAGTCCAGTGTAGTAGACCTGAAGGAGGGCAACTGACAGGAATCAGGGGCTGGACATCCAAGCTCCACTGATATGTGGTTGTGACCACTGTGAGGTTCATTCCTCTGTCTTATAATACCTGGCAGGACTGAGTCCTAGGTTTTAGAGGTAACATCCTTAACAATACACCTTGTCTCAGCTGTTCCCTTCCCTGTCTCATTTCCACAGTCCTCTCCTGGGCCTTCCTGAGGTCACTTTCCAAATTAAGCACCTGCCCTTGGGTTCCTGACTCAGCTCTGGACCTGAGGAGCCCACATAACACAGGTGTTGTTACCTTTACAAACAGGGTCTTGGGAAGCACACCCTCGGCATGGGTGTAGGAACTAGAGCTACTCTAACAATGTACCACGGAGGGGCAGCTTAACAGAAATTTATCATCTCACAGGTCCGGAGGCTGGAAGTTGGAGGTCAAGGTGTCTGCAGGCTTGGTTCCTTCTGAGGCTGTGAGATAGATTCTGTTCCATGTCTTTCCCCCAGCTTCTGGTGTTTTGCTGACAATCTTTGGTGATTTTTAGCTTGTAGAAGCATCACTGCAATCTCTGCCTTCATTCTGACATCGCATTCTGTGTGTGTGTGTGTGTGTGTGTGTGTGTGTGTAAGTGCATGTCCAAATGTCCCCCTTTTAAAAGGACAAAGAAGCGTCTTTAATAAAGCTTGTGCATAGAACAAATGATTTATTAAAGAAGCTTCTTTGTCCTTATAAAAAGTCATAGTGTTCAATAGCACAATAAGGCAACTACAGTTAAATAATTTATTATATATTTTCAAAAAGCTAGAAGAGAGGATTTTGAATGTTCTCTTCACAATGAAATAATGAAGATTTAAGGCAGTGGATATCCTAATTGCCCTGATTTGATCTTTACACATTGTGTGCTTGTATCAAAATCTCATGGGCACCCAGAGTTCCTGTAACTTTACCATATTTGTTTATTAGTTATAAAAATGTTGGATGAAATCTTTAGGGTTTTCTACATATAAAATTATGTCATCAGCAAAAAGTGACAATTTCATTAATTTGTTTATTCTTTGGATGACTTTTATTTATATTTATTTATTCATTTTGCCTAATTGGCAAAAGACTCTGGCAAAGACTTCCAGTATTACGTTAAATAGAGGTGGTAGATTTTGTTTGAGATCTTAGAGAAAAGAGTTGCAATGTTTTACCATCGAATGTAATGTTCTCTGTGAGGTTATCACTTTTCACATATACCTTTTAACACATACCTTTATCATGTTGAGATACATTCTTTCTATACTTAATTCATTGAGTGTTTTTCTAATGAAATGATGTTGAATTTTATCTAATTCTTTTTCTGTACCTAATGAGATTATCGTAATTTTTGTCTTAAATCCTCTTAATGATTTGCATAATTTGAACCATCCTTGCATCTCAGGAGTAAATTCCACTGAATCACCACTAATGACCCTTTTGCTGTGTTATTGAACTTGGCTTGCTGGTATTTTGTTGAAGACTTTTGCATCTATGTTAATAAAGGATATTAACCTACAGCTTTTCTTTCCTTGTGTTGTCTTTTACTGTTTTGATGTCAGCGTAATGTGGGCCTCATACAAATGTTTGGAAGTACCGCCTCCTTTGTGACTTTTTGGAAGCTTCTGATGGATTGGAGTTAGTTCTTTAAATATCTGATACAATTCAACATAAAGCCATCAAAGCCTGGACTTTTTTGTTTGTTTGTTTGTTTGTTTGTTTTAAATGGAGTCTCCCTCTGTTGCCCAGGCTGGAGTGCAATGGTGTGATCTCACTCACTGCAAACTCCGCCTCCCAAGTTCAAGTGATTCTCCTGCCTCAGCCTCCCGAGTAGCTGGGACTATTCCCAGCCACCATTCCCAGTTAATTTTTGTATTTATAGTAGACACAGTGTTTCACCATGTTAACCGGAATGGTCTCGATCTCCTGACCTCGTGATCTGCCTGCCTTAGCCTCCCAAAGTGCTGAGATTACAGGCATGAGCCACCTTGAAAGCCTGGGCTTTCTTTTAGATGGAATACTTGTTATTGATTTAATCTCCTTACTAGCTATTGGTCTCTTCAGATTTTTTATTTGTAATTATTCACTCTTGACAGGTTATATGTTTCTAGGAATTTATTCATTCGTTCTAGGTTATCCAATTTTTTGACATATACATAACTGCTCCTAATAGTCTCACGATTTTTTTGTAGTTCACTGGTATCAGTCATAATGTCTCTTCTTTCATTTTTTAAATTTTATTTGAGTCTTCTCTCTTTTTTTCTTAGTCTAGCTAAAGGTTTGTCAATGTTGCTTATCTTTTAAAAAACAATTTTTGGTCTTATTGATCTTTTCTATCGTTTTCTTCTAGCCTTTATTTCACTTATTTTTACTTGGATCTTTATTACTTCTTTCATTCTGCTGACACTGGGCTTAGTTTGTTCTTCGTTTCTCATTTCTTTGAAGTCTTGTTTATTTGAGATATTTCTTTTTTTATATAGTTGTTTATTGCTATAAATGTTCCTCTTAAAACAGTTTTGCTACATCTCATAAGTTTTGGTATGTGTGTTTTCATTTTCATTTGTCTCATGATATTTTTACATTTCCTTTTTAATCTCTGTGCAGGCACAAGTTATTTAATTTCTATGTACTTGTTAATTTTCTGAATTTTTCTGTTATTGATTTCTTGTTTCACAACATTGTTGTCAGAAAAGATCATTGATATGATTTCAATCTTCTTAAATCTGCTAAGACTGGTTTTCTGGCTTAACACATGATCTATCCTAGAAACTGTACTTGGTGTGTGCCTATTATTATATTCCGTTATTGTTGGATAGAATATTCCATGTGTGTCTCTTAAGTCAATTTGGCCTAAAGTGTTGTTCAAGTTCAGTGTTTCCTTGTTAGTTTTCTGTCTGGATGATCTGTTCATTAGAGAGAGTGTGCCATTGAAGTCTCCTACTGTTGTATTGCTCTCTACCTTCAGACCTTTCTATATTTGCTTTATATATCCCGTGTAGGGTGCATATTGATTTATAATTATAAGAGCCTCTTGATAAATTGACACCATTATCTTTATATAATTTCCTTCTTTACCTCTTTTTATGGTTTTTGACTTTAAGTCTCTTTTATCTGGTATAAATATAGCCACACTTACACTCTTTCGATTTCTATTTCTGTGAAATCGTTTTTCATCTCCTCACTTTTAGCCTCTGTGTATCCTGAAAAGCAAAGTGAGTATCTTGTAAGGACTATATAGCTGGGTCTTTTTCTTCCATTCTGTTATTATATGTCTTTTTATTGGATAATTGAATCCATTTGCATTTAAGATAATTATTAATAGGTCAGAAATTTCTACCGTCATTTTTTGTACATATTTTGTCTTTCTCCCACTCTTGCTGTTTTTCATTGTGGTTTGATGATTTTCTATAGTGGTATGTTCCCATTCTTTCTATTATATTTGTATGTGTATGTGTGTCTGTGTGTGTGCGCACATATGCATGCGTCTACTATACATTTTTGCTTTGTGGTTATCATAAGGCTACATAGAACGTATTACAACAGTCAATTTCAAACTGATAATTGTGTTTGCATAGAATTCTATACTTTTATTTCACCCTTATTTTATTTTATTTTATTTTATTTTTTCTTGAGACAGAGTCTCGCTCTCTCTTCCAGTGCAGTGGACAGATTTCAGCTTACTGCAACCTCCACCTCCCAGGTTCAAGCGATTCTCCTGCCTCAGCCTGTTGAGTAACTGGGATTGCAGGCATGCACCACCATGCCCAGCTAACTTTTTGTATTTTTAGTAGAGATAGGGTTTCACCATACTGCCCAGGTTGGTCTCAAACTCCTGACCTCAGGTGATCCGCCCGCCTCAGCCTCCCAAAATGCTGGGATTACAAGTGTGAGCCACTGCACCTGGCCCTTATTTAACTCTTTGATACCAGAATTTACATCCCTTTCTAGTATGTATTTCCTGATTATTTCAGCTATAGGTGTTGTTAGTAGTTCTGTAATTTAACCCTTGTACTAGAACTAAAATTGCTTTATACACCACTATTATAGTCCAAGAGTTTTCTGAATATGGCTCTATATTACCTATATCATGAAGTTTTGTGCTTTTGTAGCTTTTAGGATGTTAATTAGTGGCTTTGTTTTTCAGTTTAAGAAAACTCCCTTTCCGCAGTTTCTGTAAGGCAAATCTAATGGTTATAAACTTCCTTACCTTTTGTTTGCCTGCCAAAGTTTCCATTTCTCTCTCATTTTGGAAATACAGCTTTGCAGGATGAAGTATTCTTGGTTCGTCATTTTCTTTTCATCACTTTGTTTATATCACCCCTCTCCCTCCTGCCCTGCAGGGTTTCTGTTGAGAAATCACCTGATAGTCATATGGAGACTCCTTTATATGTGATATGTTCCTTATCTCTTACGACTCTCAGAATTTTTTTCTTTGTCGTTGATTTTGGATAGTTTCCGGTGAACTCTTCTTTGAGTTACATTTTACTGGAGATCTCTGCACTTCCTATACCTGGATGTTGGCATCTTTCCTCAAATTAGGAAGATTTTCAACCATTACCATTTTAAATATACTTTCTGACTCTTTTCTACTATGTTCTTAAATTTCTATCATGTGCCCGTTAGTTCTCTTGATGGTGTCCCATAATTCTCATAGGCTTTCTTCATGCTTTTTATTTGTCTACTTTTTGTTCTTCTGATTGGACAATGTTAAAGGCCCTGTCCTCTAGCCAACTGAATTCTTCTTTAGCTTTATGAAGCTGACTGTTGAAGCTTTCTTTTGCAATTTTCAGTTCAGTCATTGTATTCATCATTCCTACGACTTTTATTGTTTATTGTTTCTATTCGTTCGTTAAAGTTTTTATTTTGTTTATGCATTGTTTTCCAAATTTCCTTTAGTTTTATTATTTTGTGTTCATTGTTGGAGCTTAGTTACTTTCTTCTGGAAGTATCATGATTCTGAGTCTTTATAATCCTTGTATCTTTGTGCTAGTTTCTGCCCATTTGAGAAGACAGCCACATTTTCCAACTTTTATAGATGTTCTTCATCAGGGATAGGCCTTCATTACTTGGTTTAGCTGGTAATAACCCTGGACAGAAGCCAAAGCAGGAGGATTGCTTAAGCTCAGGAGTTCAAGACCAGCCTGTGCAAGATGGTGAAATCCCATCTCTACAAAAAATTAGCTGGGTGTGGTGGTGCATGCCTGTAGTCCCAGATACTCAGGAGGTTGTGGTGGGATGATAGCTTGGGCCCAGGTGGTGGAGGTTGCAGTGAGCCAAGATGACACCATTGCATTCCAGCCTGGGTGACAGAGCCAGACCCTGTCTTAAAGATAAACAAATAAATATAAATATAAATAAAATCACCTGGACAATGAGCTTGTTTTCAGTTTCTCTACATGGCTGGGCTGCTGCTTTGCTCCGAGTTAGGGTGGGACAGCTGGCTTGGCTCTGCTACCTGGCAAGGCCACTGGCTGAGCTCTGGAATCAGGCTGTGCTGCTGGATGGTCACTGCAATTGCCCCAGATTGAGTTGGGTCACAGGGTATATTCTCTGCCCAGGAGGTACCACTACTTCAGGTTAGCAGCTGAACAAAGTTGGAGGCAGGGCCTCAGGCTAGGTTGAGCTGCTGATTAGAAAGGATGGAATTAGCTGCTATGCTCAGTAGAAAAGCACAGTTGGGCTTTTCCTTCCTGCCTGGGTGAAACATTGGGTGGGCTTCACCCAGGCAGGTGTGCTGTACATTTCCCAGTTATAGAGCATCTTGTCCTACTTCTTTGCTAAAGCTTCCTGTGGCAGTTGTCTCTCTCCCTGGGTGGGCCCACGGGTAAGGAACAAAGCTGGTTCTGGAAACCAGCCACCTAGGGGTTCAAGCCAGCTAGCCCCTGTCTCCATTTCTGGGAGTGACCAGCTCCCCTTTGCTGTGAGTTGTGTTGTTAGCTTGTACCTCTTATTGGGCACCACCGGTGGCAGGTATAGAGAGCTACTAGCAAGATTTGCATGCTGATCACTGTGGGCTCTGCCTCCTTGCTTTCTTTCCTCCTGACCCAGGTGATCCATCTGCCATTTTCTCCTATGTTCCCCTTAAGGAGAAACAAGGTGGGCTTCCTGTGAAGTGCCTCAGAATGTCGGGGAAGCTAGAGGTCCTTCTCCAGGTCTGTTTTCTCTCCACAGAAACAATTGTTTCTGGGGAGTCCTCTGCATGAGGCACTGTGCTGACTTGGGGGAGGGAGATAAGTGACTCAATGAAAGTGACACTCTATTTCTCTTACCTTTTCCATGCAGATTTTTTACATTCTATAGACCATAAACTTATTCCCAAGTTTAAGTATTTTAACTAAGGTGTTTCTGTCTGTGGATAGTTGCTAGTTAAACTTTCTGTGGGGGGACGTGAGACCTGGCATGTCTTCTTCTGCCATCCTCCCGATGTCCTTCTTAAAAACAAACTTGTTTAAACCATATGATTTATCTGTTCAATGTTTACTTTTTAATATAAGTAGATTAATTCATGGACATGTATGTGTAACTGTCTATTAATCAACATGTATGTATCAACCCTCTATCTAGGTGTCGGTCTCTCCACGTATCTATTATCTATCCATCACTTGTTCGTAAAACAATTGTTAGACATTGGATACCAAGCAGTAGAGGATTGTAACTCCTGAGATACGTGAAAAAACAAGGTGGGTCTTTATTTTAGAGGGCACTTTTCAGGTGGTGATGTAAAATGAAAACATAAGCAGGATACAGTAGTTTCACTGAGCTGAGGTGAGAAAAATTAGAATCCAAGAAGACTGAGGTATTTAAAATTTGCACATCAAATCAGTAAAAAAAAAAAAAAGGGAGCAACATAGAGACAGAGCCTCAGAACTCCACATGGGGTCCCCTTGAATATTCAACTGAATGTCAGCCTACAACCTGTGTGTCAGGTCAGATAGAGCTGGACAATCAATAGCTACTGGATAATTTGAAGGTTAACCACACAAAACTATGAACCGGACTCTGTGACACTGAGCTCCAAATAGTCAACCTGGAAAGTCCTGGTCCAAGGCCGCTGGGTGAGATGTTTGTGTAATTTTTCTGGAGGACACCAAATTTTATTTTACAGGAGCTATATAATGGTGCCTTTCAACCAGCAATAAGGGAAAAGGTGCCTGTTTCCAGAGAGACTCAGCACCAGAGTTTGTTGTCAAACTTTTGGGCGTTTGCCAATCTGATAGTGAGAAGAGATATCCCCTGTAGTTTTGATTTATGTTTCTCTAATTATGAGGGAAATTAATGTCTTTTCATATGATTAAGCGCTACCTGCATTTTTTTTTTTTTACTATGATCTGTCTATTCATATGTCTAGCTTATTTTGTCACTGGAATTTTTTCTATACTTTTAGAAGGTCTTTAGGTATTAGAGGTATTAACTTCTTGTCATGATATGAGTTGCAAATTTTTTTCTAGTTTATTATTTCTTTTTTAGCATACATACATATATAATGTTGCTGCAAATCTTTTATTAGATACCATTCATAGAGTTTTATTTTTATTGTAAATATCTAAATGTTGAATTTAGAATGTATTCTGATATAGGATGACATAAATGGATTCGACTTTACCTTTTCATCCGATTGCCTATCTCATTATTCTAACATCACTTATTTAAAAGTCCACTTGTTCCCATTGATGTAAAATGCCATCTTTATCATATATTAAGTATCTGCTTTCAATTGTGTCTATTTCTGGATATTCTGTTCTGTTTCATTGGTGTGTTTATCTAGCCATGAGCAATAATCACTCCGTTTTCATTAATATGCTAAACTGCAGTCATGCATTACTTAACGACAGGGCTGCATTCTAAGAAATGTGTTATTAGGCATTTTTTTTTTTTCTGTGAAAACATCACAGAGCGCATTACAGAAACCTAGATGGTCTAGCCTACCACAAACCTAGGATATACTGTCTAACCTATCACTCCTGGGCTACAAAGCTGTGCAGCATGTGACTGTACTGAATGCTCTAGGCAGTTTTGACATGACAGTGAATATTTGCATATCTAGACATATTAAACATTAAAAATGCAGTAAAAACACAGTACGATAATCTTATGGGACCACTGTTGTGTATGGACTCCATCATTGACCAAAACATTGTTATGCAGTGCATGACTATATTTTAATACTACTGCCCTTCTACTATTAAACTTCAAATCACACTGAACTTGTAAATTAACTTGTGGAGAACTAACACTTGTGACATGGAGACATCCCGTTCAGGAATATGGTGTGATTTTAGATTGAGTCACGTTTCCTTTTTCTGTTTTTTAGTATAGTGTTTTACTGTCAACTTTTAACATAGAAGACAAAATGATCACTTTAAATATAAATGAAATCATGTATTGTCTCTGCTCAAAACCTTCAAATGATGCTTCATCTCACTCAGAACTCTGGACCCTCCCAAGGGGCTACAAGTCCCTGTAGAATCCACTAGGTCTCTCTGCAATCTCCCTGCCTCTTTCCCTGACCCCCTTCTCCCTCTGTTCCTGGATGGCTTCCATGGTCTCACCTCAGAGCCTGATGCTTTTGCTTCCATCTGCTCAGCATCATCCTCCCCCAGCTACTTATCCACCCCCATAAACCTTTGCTAAATGCTGTCTTTATGGTGAGGATTTCCTTGGTGATCTGCTTAAATGAAAGGCCCCTCTAGCCCAGCAGCTCAGTCCTCCTCCCATGCCTTCTTATTTTCTGTCACTCTCATCACCTGATAATTACATTTTATAATTTTCCTATTTGTCTATATCCAGTGCCTCCCCACTAGTGTGAAAACTTAATGAGCTAATGATTTATGTTGAGCTGAATTTGTTCTCACTGATGATCTCTCAAACCTCAGAACCTTTTTTGACACACAGAAGAGGCTCAACAAATGCTTCTCAAACAATGACATGAATGATTAGCCCTAAAACAACTACTTTTTATGCCATAAATCTCTTTCTGAAAATCTTTTAAAAACCCAAAGTAAGCTAGTGAAGTGACCTGACCAAACAGCCATGATTCACTGACTTGCAGGAGACAGGGTTGCCCTTGTAAGTGACTTCTGTTTTCTCTCTTATCCTCAGTCACCCTTTCCTCTCCCTGTCCTGGGTACAGATATTTATTGCAGGTTTAGAGATTAGCATTTCCAAGTCGTTACATGGAAAATTCCCTGCCCTTTTGTCCTGGGCCAGTTTGTCACTGCAAAGTGTCACAGTTTAATCTGATAAAGGCAATGGATTCCACAAATAAATCTAGATCAGTCATAATAATCAAACCTTAAAGGTGAATTAAAACTGTTTAACCACAAGGAAAGGCAGCTTCAGTCTGAGTGAAGTTTTATTTCCTTTGTGCCATTAGAAACATATCTGCACCTCTTCTCCAAACACATGCACACATATGCACATATGCACATAGCCACACATGTGCACACACATGCACACACATGCACATAAACATGCACTCATATACACACATGCACACACACCATCCTACACGTGAGCACACAGGCACACAAGCACACAGGCATACGTGCACACCTTCAAAAGGCACACACAAGCACACAAACGTGCACACCCACACACCATTCCACACATTCAGAGACACACACATATATGAACATATGTGCACAAATGCAGACATGCACACACGCACAAGGCACGCACAAGCACACACATATGTACACATGTGCACATACATATATACACCTGCACACCTGCACACAGTCCCACACATGCAGACACATGCATGCACACCTGCACACCTCTACAAGGCACACACAAGCACACGCAGCACATGCATGTGCATGCGCACACACAGACACACATGCACACAGACATGCATACACATACATGGACACATGTACGCACAGGCACACATGCATACAGGTGCACCTGTGCACACACAGGCACACTCAGAGAGAACATGATGAACTGACTGATTTGGTTCCCAAATCAGAGAAGTTGCATTGTAGTTCTGAGAAGGCGTAGAGAGAAATCTCATAACTGCTGGGTGTCAGGGACCTTCCACGTATAGTGTGAGGTATACAAGCCCAGGCAGCTGCTAGGAACACGGATGAGGGAGGGAGGCAGGAGAGGAGGAAAGGAGCATGATTACTTCAGAGCGTCGGCTCTGTTTGCCTGTTTGGGGACTAGGGTTGGGGGATGTGTGCTGCTGGAGTTCAGCTGACAAGGCTCAGGGAACATTGCAGGGCAGAGCTTTGACTTGTCTTGCTTCCCTCGTGGCAGGAAATGTTATGCCCAATTTGAGAGCTAAGCATTCACTCGATCCCGGAGCCACATGACGCCCAGGCAACAGGCACCTAATATATAGTCACATATGAATGAATACAGGAGAAATCTAGAATTAAATAATCAATATTAATGCATTACAATACAATGCAATACAGTACAACACAGGTGAACACTGCAAATAACAAACAAGGGCGCCTCCTGGTTGTAGTGTTCCTCTGACGCACAGCAGTACTCTCCCTGGCAGGACTCCATGCCCGCCTTCCTGCTGACAGGGGTCTTGGGGGCGGTCTTGGGAAGCCCTGGACACAGGCAGTTATGGGCTCTTTTCCTGGAAGTCTTTGGCCCACAGCACTGTGGGATTTTCATTTATTTTCTATCCCTCCTCCAGGACCCCCAAAAGCTCTGGTGACTTCTTAGGGGCTAAATTAAACTTAGCAGTGTGTGTTCAACACGAACTTCTTACTATGTGGAAAAAAATCAGCAATGATTTTACTTTTACCTACAGTCAAATTAAGTTGCTTTGTTAATCTAGGCAGGAAAACAAAATCTTGAAAATATAATTTGTATCTTATTTGAAGAACTTACCCCAATATAAGCACTTATTTAGAATTGGAAACTTTGGACTTGATTTCAGTCTGTGCTGTTAAAATAATAGTTTCAGAATACCAGGAGCCTGTCAGTTTATAGATACCACGAGCTAAATAGAAAATCAGGAAACAAAGTATGCTTAGGCAATAAAAAACTGCTGATTTATACATCGCTAATTTGCCTAGAGATTATGAAAAACTGATACAAAATGAAACTGATCGGTTTATCGTTATTTGGGGGTTTTTTTGGTATGGCAATTCAAAGTAAATAAGAAATATGTAGAATGGTTGAGGTTATTTCACGTAAACTTCTTGGGTTAAATGATCACGCTGATTTACTTCAAAGATCCAGACTGTCTTCATCGCAAAACAACAGAGAGAAAAATTCACATCGGAAACCATATACTTTCCTCATCATAAATTTTTATTATGGAGTATAAAAGACTACAAAGTCCAATATGCTTGACCTCTCAATAATCTATGTTTCCCCAGCAACTAACGTTTCCCATGAATTATCTGAGAAGAGGGCTCCCTCGTTCACAGAATATCACTTCTCTGCTCTGCCTTTATCCAACAGTATATCTGATTCCTTCAGCGTGGGAAGAAATACGGATGTGATAGACTAGTTTCAGCTCTCTCTTTGATCCCCTTTGAAAGAGGATTTTATAAATTGCCTTGTGTAGGGTCCCATGCTGTCATTTTGTCTATTGCTATCTGTATATTCAAGTTTAACTGCAGAAACTCTCTTGGTGACTAGCAAGACTTCAAAAGTTGTTCACATCTTAGAACTGCAGGGCTATTTTGATGGCCCCCTACTCTTCATGATGTAATCTATGTACTGTTTTCTTCCAACGGACGCTTCTACCACAGAAAAAATTCATGCTACTGTTCCCAGACACAATCTACTCAATGATTGTCTCATGTTCAGTAGAGCAAGGGCACCAGTATTCAAAACTAAAATGTCTACTCAACAGCCAATTCTCATGGGAACATACGTGCAGAGGAGATCAATGGTGAAGGTAAGTTTATGAGAGCAGTTGGTCAACATTCAGCCAAGTACAGCTGTTGTCCTAACCACAAGCTGGATATTGCTAGGATTCATCTGTTTAAGGTCATTGTGTCTTTCTTTCTAGCTTATGAAAAAGAAATATTAGTCACCTTGGAGCTACCCAAATGTTAGAGAGCTTAAATTATTAGATGATGTATAGTTGACTAAAAAAAGCCGTGAGTGTTTGGTTTGGCAGCATTTTTCTTATTTATTACATTTTTTTTAAAAAAAAATTAATGTGCTATTTAAATTAGTAAGCTCCGTGGAACGGATATCCTTTGTTTGAGGATGAGTGACTCAAGGTTTCTCTCTGTTCTTGGCCAAGAGCCCTGCTGTCTGGGTAGAGGGGCAGGCGCTCTTGTGGGGGTACCATGAGGCTCCCTGACTCCCACCCTCTTGGAAGACAGAGTTCCATTGCTGCTTGCAGGTAGGGAGAGCACTCTTCAAGAGACCACGGAACTTTCCTGGGAGAAAGGGACCCATGTGGTGGCTCCCTAAATTTGTGGTTCGGTATTTTAGAGCTACATGCAAAGCCTGCAATGCAGGAGTGAGGGCTGCATTGAAGGAATAGTCCCAGCTCCCAGGAGGACTCCCGACAGACTCTCAGCCTGAGACTTGGGCTCACAAGGACCTCGGATTGTGCAGAGGTGAGTGGATTGCAGCCACTTAGGCTGGCTGGTGCTCCGTTCCTCCTCTCACACTTTCCCAGGGTAGATACCTTGAGCACCAACAAGCCATTGTCACCTGGAGGCTGAGTGTGGCACCCTGACAGGCTTTTTCTGGGGTCCTGAACACCTGGAAGGCACAAGTCCCTCTGCAGTGGAGGTGCCATTTGGTGGGTACAGTGAGAGTCAGGGAGAAACGCCCTGCAGGCCGATGTCCCAGGCAGCACACTTTCTCTCTGTCATTCCCAGGAAGTGTGTTTCCTTAGGCTGAGAAAAATCCCCAGACCTGCAACCATTCTGGAAAGGGCCGTAACCCCTTGCCCAGGGCCCTCCAACACATCTTGCCTTACTCCATGAGTGAGACAGAGCATATCAACCCCAGCCCATCTACCCAAGTCACGCTGTGAGTCCTCATCTCCTCCCTGCATGCCTGGGGCCTGTCCTGTGGTTTCTGAGTTTATAATGGGAATCATCTTTTTCGCACAATACCCTTCAGTCATTCCCTCCTGACTTTTTTTTTTTTTGAATGGTGTCTTGCTCTGTTGCTCAGGCTGGAGTGTGGTACAGTGGCACGATCTTGGCTCACTGCAAACTCCACCTCCTGGGTTCAAGCAATTCTCCTGCCTCAACCTCCTGAGTAGCTAGGATTACACACACACTGCCATACCTGGCTCATTTTTTGTATTTTAGTAGAGACAGGGATTCACCACATAGCCAAGGCTGGTCTCGAACTCCTAAGCTCAGGCAATCTGCCTGCCTTGGCCTCTGGAAGTGCTGGGATTACAGGCATGAGCCACTGCACCCGGCTTCTCCCTCCTGATTTTGTATAAAGTGACCTCAGCACCACCTGCCTCCCATTTCCCACTTTGCGTTTTCTGACAGATGTCCTTTTTGATGGGCTGTGGGCCTTCAAGGAGAAGCACACAGATAACAAATCCCTGAACTGTGTGGAGTGGACATGAGCTTTCAAAATCCAGATAGAAGGGCAGAGTTTCTCCAACATGGACCACTCAACAGGACATTTTCAATGGATCCTTTGCCCAATCATAGATATCTATATTTAGATATCGAATCTGTTTTGTGAACCTAACACTGAGGTGATGTGCTTTTTTCTTATCACCATCTAGTAGGAAATGAAAACCCAGTGAATCTGTATCCCGCAGTCCTGTCAGTTCAACTTTGATCCTGACAGGTTTTCTTGCAAACACATGGTTTTCATGAATGAGTCAATAGAATGGAGATCAGTGAAGCCGGCTTGGAAGTGGCGGGCTCCTCCTGCCCTGTGAGCATATGTTTCCTGCTCAGAGGTAGGATACTTCAGATAAAGGATACCCTATGTTGTAGCAAGGACACAATTTGTGTCTTAAAGTATTATGTGCAATCAGATCATTAAGTTTTTAAAAATTATGAAGGGAAAGTCTTCGTAGAGTTAGGTTAGGGAGGACCCTATCATTCCCTTACGAAGAACAGCAGTCAAGCAAGGCCCTCAGCTCACTGCTACTTCTCTGAGGATACAGTTGGATCAAAGGGGTCAGGATTTTGTAATTTCTGATGTTCTTCTGAGAGCAGTGAGTCTTGCCCTTACTCAGGAAGGTTCTCTGCTGGAACATGGTTACTCTTTGTCTAGGCATCATGATCCAGATGGTACAAATATTTTCTAAAATCATAGTTTACCTCATGTTAAAATGGCACAAATAAAGAAAATTTTGAGTTTTCTTTAGTGGAAGTTGAATTAGCATATTTAGTTAACTAAGCCATTGGCGACATTTATTTACAAAGAGCATGTACTCAACGCGGAGATACTCGCTCTTTTATTGTTGATGTTTTGGTTTGGTTTGTTTTGCTTTTATCTATGATGAATAATACATGAATCCCAATCCATCTTGGTTGACCATTAATGCTCCTAGGCAGGATCATAAACACACAAAACATGGGGTCAGCGATATAAAATAATTTGCTGAAGCCAGTTGGAAAGTGCAGAATCGGGATGGAAGCCCACATCTCTAGATGCTGTTCTTTCTACTTGTTGATCTCTTTGGAAACATTATTACTCTTCCAAGCGTTATTTTTAGTGTTTTCTATTTTATCAATATTTTCTACTACTGTGGAAGACACACTCAATGTTTTAACTAAAAGAGGTACTATATCTTTAACAAATCAGTCACATAATTTCTTTCACAAAATCATTTTTTTGCACGAACACTTTTCATTTACCAACTCACTTCCTAATGGAAGGGATGCCCCTGATGCATGTGCATGTGTGATCTGGAGGGGTTGAGACAGTCAGAGCATTGTTGGCTGTCAATTTCCTTTTGGGAATGGAGCTGCCACCATGCCTATTCTTCAGGAGTTGAGCTGTTGTTACCTGCTCCTTCTCTACTTCCCTCAAGGGCTATGGAGCCAGATGAGAACTTCCTGGAACCCTCTCACTAAGTAGGAATCCTCCCAGGTTCACCTTCCAAATTCAGATTTTTCCCTTTTCCCAGCAGTCCCTCAAGCCCCTCGGTGGTTCAGCCCACTGGGTGTCTGACACTGCTCTAGATTTGTTAAGTGCCGGGCTTCGTCTGCTGATGCTGTCTCGGGTACAGACACTGTCACCCGAAGGAGCCTGCTCACCTGGCCCAGGACCAGCATCTGTGTTTTACTGGAAGATGTACCATAGGAGGGAACACTTGGTTTGAATTTTGACTTCAGCATTTGCTGTGCCGAGTGATATTGGACAAGTCATTAAACCACTCCACCTTTCAATCTTGTTGATCCTTAAACTTGAGATGATAAAATCTGTGGTACGGGTTCATTGTAAGGACTAAATGAAGTAATAAACGTAAACTCTTAGCAGAGTTCCTGGCATCTGATAAGCACAGGATAAATGGCAGATGCTGCTTTAATTATTATCATAGTCATTGTACTATGTATGTGGTTATTATCTTTTTTTTCATGTTTGGTGTATAGGGTAGAATCTTTAAGGACACTGGGTAGGGGCAAACACTGTTCTCACCTTGTCAGGAGCTGAGCCTGCCACACTGTCAGGACCTCACTTAACTGTAAGAAATGCTGATCTTGTAAAGCAGAGATTAAAGGAAGAAAATAAGGCCCCCAAAACGCCAGATGAGAGACTGATGTTAACTCAACCACGCTAGAAAGAAAGAGCTTTCTGTTGTTTATTTCCCAAAGTATAACAATATTGCCACTGGTAAGTGATAACTAAATGTCAACATTATCAATTTTCAATACAGGAAACTGCACAACTCAGAAGTCACTAAATATTATGAAGAGCTTGTCCAGGACCTTGGGCCTAAGTCCTGTAGGGTCCCCAGTGGTGATCTGTGTCAGCACTCTCCGGGGTCTCTTTTGGTCTGGGAGAGTGAATCCTGACGGCTGGGTGGCCGAGTGGCTGGTGTGTTCCAGGACCTCAGCCAGCATGTCTGGGAGCCGCAGGCCAGGGGTGAGGAGGCGCGCTGGACAAGCATCAGGAGACTCGTTCTTTTTGTGTGTGTCTGTGTGTGTGTGTATATGTTTGTATTTGTGCACATGCGTTTGTGCATGTTTGTGTGTGTGATTGTGTGTATGTGTGTGTTTGTGTATGGTTTTGTGTTTGTGTGTGTATGTGTATGTGTTTGTGCATGTGTGTTTGTGTGTGTTCGTGTGTATATGTGTTTCCTTCTTTGTATAAAAGAGGCTTGTCTGGCTGGAGCTTGACAAGGCAGGGGAAATACGAAGTGAGTGAAGGCTAGAGGGGTTGAATGATTGTGCTTTAATTCATCAGGTTGTAAAGGTCTAAAAAAATCCTCTGCACTTAAAAATGTCCTCTATGTAGCTTTTTCCAGCCTTTCCTGTGTATTGGCATTTCTTTTCAGGTGGTCTGAGAGATGCCAGGTGTCTCCAGGGCTTCGCTGGATGGCTGTGAGCACAGCAGATCTGCTGGCCGTTTGTCCCATATGTGGGGGCATGAGCACGAGCCACCAACATGGAATGGAGTTCTTCTCAGCTGTTTCAAGACTGTTTCAAGTCGTCCACCATCTTTGGAATTCCCTTTATTCTTCCGAAGTGCCAGTTTCCTAATAGAACCAAAGTAGAATCATCATTTTCTTATTTTCAATGGATTCAGAAAATAAAAAATGTGTTCTGGTGCCAATTTCTGGGAAAATGTACACGCTAATGTTTTGAAGGGATTTGCATATGGGAACAACTTGTTCTCATGATAAATCTTTTCTTCATGGGCTCTGGTCTCAGGAGTCTGGCCTCAAATCTCAATTCTGAAAATAGGTACGATAATGATGCAATAATAATCATAATAATTTCCTCATATAGTTGTTTCCAGGGCTAAATAAAATAGTCTGTGCGAGTTGCTTGGTGCAACGCCTGATTCATAGAAGTAAAAATAAGGAGGGGAAGGGATAGAACGGAGGTTAAAAGACCCGATGCATTACTTTTTAAATAGACTTGGGAAATGTGGTTCAAGCTCCATTGGCCACGGTAGTCCTAAGTGCAGTTTGACGTCTTCTTGTGAGTGGCCTCCACTTCCCTAGGGTGACGTGAGTGTTCTGAGGCTCGTGGAACTTTTCAGAAAGAGGTCCCTCACACAGTCTGTTTCTCCTCTTTGTAGGCACACCGTGCCTTGATGGGCTCCAAGTCCTGTCAGGAATTGGGACCCTGCTGCCTGGAAGACAGCAAGGTTTCCTTCAGTGAGACTCCTCTGGGACTCCATGCCCTAGGTAAGGATTGGATAATGAGTAATGTTGGACGGGTGAGAGATCACATTGACACATTTGTAGGTAGTGTTTCTAGATAGACACCAAGGAAAATTATTTAATGTCCTTTTGAATTAGAGAGATGAGAAAATTAACGGCCTACTGGGGGCTGAGCTCCCAGCCCAGGGCCCCTGCTCCACCCAAGGAGATCAAAACAGAGATTCACTTCTCTGTCACCAGATTCAGGGTGGCGTTCCTGCTCCATGTGCCACCTTCATGTTTGATAAACCTCCTCTCTTTGAGTCAATGTGAGCTATCCATCTATATACGTCATGGGGGAAAAAGCAGAGTCCTTCAGTTGGTAAGAGCTCAGGCTACACATATCAGAGAGGCAAAGGTGAGGTCAGGGACAGGTGAGGTATTTCAGGTTGAATCCAAAGTAAGTATCATAGAACCAAATATTTCTGTTCCACAAGAAAGGCGTTCCCCAATAATACTGAATCTGGAGACATTTACTTCCTCTCCAACAACCAGGGTAATGTAAAGCCTCACTCAGAAGGAAAAGCTTAGTGAAAACCCAGCAAGGCAAAAAGCACAGCAGCAGAAAAGGAGGCATCTCTAGCCTGGAGTAACAGGCATATGCCCTGCAAGGCTCCCCTGAAAGAAGGGAGACACCCTTGTCTTTGTTGGGACTTGCTGAGAAGCTCTGCAAACAGAAGCAAATTACCCTTAGCTATAGCGAGAGCTATGTTTTCAAAAAGCTGCACATACAAAGTTAATGTTGGGTGAGCTGGGACCCTGAGAGACTGGTGACTCTGAAGCATAGGAATCTCATCAACAGGAGGAAGAGCCACTGATGTGGATGACGAATGGCTGAGAAACAGAAGGTATTCAGGTACACAGAACAAGGCTCTGAAAGAGGACGTGGATAGAACTAGAACAGAACTACTGTTTTCCACTGAATAACACTTGGCTAAGGGTTTTACCAGTGTTTTTTCCTTCCTTCCTTCCTTCCTTCCTTCCTTCCTTCCTTCCTTCCTTCCTTCCTTCCTTCCTTCCTTTCTCTCTCTTTCTTTCTTTTCTTTCTTTCTCTCTTTCTTTCTTTTTTACTTTCTTTCTTTTTTCTTTCTTTCTTTCTTCTTTGTTTTTTCTCTCTTTCTTTGTTTTTCTCTCTTTCTTTCTCTTTCTTTCTTTCTTTCTTTCTTTCTTTCTTTCTTTGTTTCTTTCTTTCTTTCTTTCTTCTTCTTTTTTTTTGAGGGTCTCCTTCTGTCACTAGGGCTGGAGTGCAGTGGCACGATCATGGCTCACTGCAGCCTCAACCTCCCAGCTTAGCCTCTGGAGTGGTTGGGATTACAGGTATGTGCCACCACGCTCAGCTAATTTTTTCTATTTTTTATAGAAATAAGATTTTACTTTGTGTGGCCCAGACTGGTCTCAAACTCTTAGCTTCAAGTCACCTCCCACCTTGGCCTCCCAAAATGCTGATATTACAGGACATGAGCTACTGCACTTGGCCAGTTTTACTAGTGTCTTAGAAAGAAGACTTGCAAAATACATTACTGCTTCACTATGTTGGGAAAGGTACTGCATGTTCGTATGTGTTGTGCTGACAGTAAACATCATGCTTCTAGCATAAAGTTGGTTTGCGTCAATGCCATAAGGTATATTGTAATTATTTTTGCAGATGGGTCTAGGCATTCTGAAGTATACTTTTTGTTGTTGTTGACATATAAGGCCTTATGTTTTAAAAGCCTGATTGAGTTTCCCAAGCAGCTGGCTGTATGAAGTGGGAGCAGTTGGCCTGAGCCCAGTGCTGAGACAGGGGAGCAGCTGCCCCTTCTCCCTGGGAGGGCCTTGCCTACAAACACTGGACTCCACAGTGGCCTGGGTCACATCTCACTCTAGGTGGTGGAAGTTCATTGTCAATTTGTTCCAAATTTGGTTATTCAAATACCTCTGATTTCCTATCATTCAATTAGGAAACTTCTTCAAATACTTCCATTTTCAAAAAAAGAGCTCACTAGGTAGATTAGCAGTGTTTATGTTTCAGAATTAATATGTAAAAAGCATTTAAAATATGAGTTCATGTCCTTTGCAGGGACATGGATGAAGCTGGAAGCCATCATTCTCAGCAAACTAACACAAGAACAGAAAACTAACCACCGCATGTTCTCACTCATAAGTGGGAGTTGAAAAATGAGAACACAGGGACACAGGGAGGGGAACATCATATATTGGGGCCTGTCAGGGAGTTGGGGGCAAGGGGTGGGAAAGTATTAGGAGAAAGACCTAATGTAGGTGACAGGTTAATGGGTGCAGCAAACCACCATGACACGTGTATACCTGTGTAACAAAACTGCACATTCTGTCCATGTATCCTAGAACTTGAAGTATAATAAAAAAATGTTAATAAACACCAGAATTAAAAGTCAGGGTGCAAAGTTAACAAAACAATAGATGTTGGCATGAACTTAGTGAAAAGGGAACACTTTTACACTGCTGGTGGGAATGTAAACTTGTACAACCACTATGAAAAAGTGTATGGAGATTCCTTAAAGAACTGAAAGTAGAACTACTGTTCTATCCAGTAGTCTCACTACTGAGTATCTACTCAAAGGAAAAGAAGTCATTCTATGAAAAGAACACTTGCACATGCATGTGGATAGCAGCACAATTTGCAATTGCACAAGATGGAACCAACCTAAGTGCCCATTGACCAATGAGCGGACAAAGAAAATATGGTGTATGTGCACCATGAAATACTACTCAGCCATAAAACAGAACAAAATCATGTCTTTTTTCAACAAGTTGGATAGAGCTGGAGGCCATTATTCTAAGTGAAGTAACTCAGGAATGGAAAACCAAATATCGTATATTCTCACTTATATGTGGGAGCTAAGCTGTGAGGATGCAAAGGTGTGAGAATGATACCATGAACTCTGGGTCCTCAGGGGCAAGTGTGGGAGTGGGTGAGGGACAAACGACTCATGTTGGGTACAGTGTAACTGCTTGGGTGACGGGCGGACCAAAGTCTTAGAAATCACCACTGAAGAAGGTATCTGTGTACCCAAAAACCACCTGTACCCCCAACACTATCGAAATAAACATAGAAATTTCAAAAAGCCAAGGTGCCAAAAGAAGAATGCTGTGGAATATATTTTGGGTATGGAGAGCTAGTTGGGGCACATGTCAGGTGTGGGCCATGAAATGTGTGGACATCTGGTGTACTGGACATTGTGGAAGTGAAGAAGTAAGCCATGTGAGAGGTGCAAGAACTTGGGATAGAACAGCCAGGGTCCCTGTGGTCATGGCAGGGGCAAAAGTGTGGAGAGAACAGAAATTCCTTCCACACTTGTCCTTCAACTCATTGGTCAACTTTCCAGGAGTTGTTCCTCTCCACTTGAGGGCACATAGGCACCTTGGACTCAGTACTGCCAACATAAATGCACAGCCTGTACCCCTCTATCTCTTTTATAGGCTCCCAATTAAATCAGCACCAAGACTCCTGATCCAGTTGCCAAGGGCTGTCCACATGTGTCTCCTTGTCTCCACTGCCTTCCCTGCCTGAGTTCAGGGTCCTCTCAGACTTTTCACATGGCTCATGGTTCCAACCTCCTGACTGGGCTCACTGACTCCAGCCTTGCACACCTGGCTTTTTCCCACAGGATCAACAGTGATGTGTCTCAATTGCAATAGCGCCCCTACACTGATAATAGCCTTCAGTGGACCCCTCACCTTCAGGGGAAGGTCTAGATGACCTAGATAGGGCTAGAGGATGGGACTCTTGAGTATCTAAACCGAGCATATGTTTCTAACCTCAATTCTGACCTCTCTCTGACTTGCTGAACCCCTTCCCAGAGGGCTACTCGCTGCCTGGTCTCCAGATGACCACCTGCTGGTCCTCCTTAGAGGTCCGCTGCAACCCTTCCTCCAGGTGTCATAGTCTCCCATGCACCTTAGCGCTTAACATCACCATGCCATGGCTCCATGCTATTCTAAGCCCATCAGCAAGTCCCTGAAGACAAGCACTATCTGTTCTTGACAACCTGATTTCTGGGGTCTTCCACAGAGAGTAGTCCAATGACATTTGTGGAATAGACGGAAGACAAGAACTTCAAGAAAAGTGTTCCCAAACAAAGTTCTGTGCAGTTCTTGTTACAAAGAAGTACCTGAATCAAGTAGACCTCATTGACATCAATGTCATGAGTATGGGTGGAAACTCCTGCCAATTCAATATGTGAAGAGTGTTTTCTTCCTAATGCACCACGCACGTGTGTGAACACAGACACACAACACCACACAGGCACTCTCACACACACTCGCACATATACACACTTGCATACACAAAGACACACACTCACGAACACCATGCATATTCACACACATACATACTGACATATGCAAACACACATTCACACACAATGTTTTCATCAAGACTAAAATTGTATTATTACTGGAAACAAAGGCTTATGCAGTGGACTTAATGCATTCTAAAGGAATACATCTCCAGAGCTTTACACTCCTCAAGTGAGAGACCCCCTTGATATAGTTACCTACTGTCTAGGGGCTTCTGTGTGTACTTGGAGCTCAGTTGAGAACCATTACTACATGTTCTTATTTGATATCACGGCAATCTTATGCCTTGCTTACTATCATCTGCTTTTTAAGTTACACGCTACAGACTGGGGAGCACAGGCTACCCTAAACTACAGATGTCAATTCTGCAAATGCCAATGGTCAATTTAAATACAGATTCTAGAGGCGGTAGATGTTAGAGAAGTCCAACAGTGGGTGTATCAACCATCTGGTGTTTCTGTGATGTAACAAACACAAGGTATCAGCTTGCAGAGAAGAGCATGTGGAATCATGAATGCACAATGTCCGGCTCTTACGACTGACACTCAGCCTTTTCCTAAAGCCCTGGGCTCGATTTCGTGCATGGAACATGAGGAATGATTAATGAGCCAGGAAGAATTTCCGAAGGTTATAGAAACTGCCTGTATTTAGTTTAATGATGAGATAGTTGACAGCTAGCTTGCAAGAGACATTCAGGAGCAAGAATGAGCGTCACTCTGAGGACGTGACCAGCTGCTTTCTGTCGTCAGTGGGCAGAAATGAGACGTGAAGGAAATGGACTTAAACTGCATCATACGGTAATAATTTAAGATACAAAGAACTTCCTGAGGCTGGAATGGGTTACCACAGAAAAAGATGGAATCTCCCTTCCTCAAGGTCTTTAAAACCAAGTTTCGTCCAACGTTGCTAAGCCTAGGATGTTCCTCAGAACTCAGTTAGCAGATCCAGGCCAGAAGTTCGTGTCATTCCCGGAAGTCTATTTGAATTTGTCAGCGGTGTTTTCTCCCATCCTCCTTCACCACCCCCCAATCCACACCTTCCTTTGTTTTTCATTTTTTTGTTTACAAACACTCACCTTTATTCTTCTGGTGTATACTTCTGTGAGTTTTCAAAAATACGTACAGTTATGTAACCACCACCACCACAATCAATAGGTGAAATTTTGCCTCTGAATTTACGTTACCTTTTATCCACCAATACTGTTTTTCTTTCTCTCTGTACACACATGGTAAGATTTAAAATTGGTAAGAGATCAGCACCAAATCGCCCTCTCCAACGTCATTTCTTCTGTAGGCAGAATAGAGAGGTGGGGGAGCGAGTGTGGGGAGGGGAGATTTCATGCCCTCGTTTCCTGTAGTTAGACTCGGAGTAGTGAGGTGACCACAGCTGAGAGTGATGTGGGTGCATCTGCTCATTGTGTGCTCTGTGATAGAAAATAGTAAACCGAACTGACGGTTGGGAAAGAATGTGGAGAGAACATGGAGAAGAAAATTGGGAGAGCCAGCCCCCAAGTCCAGTGAGTTTACAGGAGAATTTATTGGGCTGGAAGAGCAGAGACCTCCATGAAGACTAGGCAAGCATGTCATCTAGAGGCTGTAAGGAGTTCCTCCTCTATAGCCTCCTCACCTCCGGAGCATGGCAGGCCCCACCTGGAATCGAGAGGAGGCTCTGGATGTTGGAATCAGTGGCTCACTGATGGAATTTCTAGAGGCCTGGCATTCACTCAATGAGGCACAGAGTGGGAAGGGATACAGTGTGGTGTGCAGAGAGGAGACAGCAGCCTGTCTGGTCAAAAACTGGGGCCCGGAGAGAGAGAAGGACTGCTGAGAAGTACCCATTGCTTGTTGCCGGAGGCCTCCCTGTCCTGAGTAGGCCTATTCAGCGTGTCCATTGCAGAGAGGGTGCTGGCGAGCTGCAGTGGTAGAGGTGGAGAGAGCACTGGCCGAGGCCCACTGGGAGACTCAGAGGCCCTTCACCTGGCACAGCAGGTGGGCCACTCACGAAGTCCCCGTGTCTCCTGGAAGGATTGACAAGAATGTCCGTTCACACTGAGTGAGCTTTATCAACAGACATGCAAGACCCTGCAGCGACCCTGTTGTCTGTGCACATATTTTTGAGGCAGAGGCTACCGCCCAAACCAGGAGGGAGGGCTGCACCACAGTGAAGGCCAGAGGCCCACAGAGGGGCCATCCGGCTGGAGAGCCATACCCATGCCAGAGGATCCACACACCGCCAGGGGCATGGTCTTGCTGCAAGGGGTCAGAGGCAGAGGAGGAAACGGCCTGTTGATGTGGGGAGGAGGCACTCTAGAACTTGGCTTAGTTCTGATCTACTGGGTTTCATACCCAACTTTTAGAGGATGGAATTCACACTTGGTAGATATGGTCATATATATGCATGTGTGTGTGTGTGTGTGTGTATACATATATATATGTGTGTGTGTGTATATATCATATATATGTGTGTGTGTGTATATATATGCACACATCTATATACACACACACACACATATGTGCATGTCATGAGTTTCTGAGATCTGTTTCCTGGCTTGATTTTTTTTGTGATACACCCTCAGAAACACATTGATATATTCACTGCCACTGTAATTTAAGGGAACTTTCTTTTCTTTCTTTCTCTTCCTTCCTTCCTTTCTTTCTTTTTTTTTTTCTTTCTTTCTTTCTTTCTTTCTTTCTTTCTTTCTTTCTTTCTTTCTTTCTTTCTTTCTTTTCTTTCGCTCTTTTTCTTTGTTCATTCATTCTTTCTTTTCTTTCCTTCCCTCCCTCCCTTCTTCCCTCCCTCTGTCTCATCCTTTCTCTCATTCAGGAATCTCCCTTCTCTGTGTGAATGACTACTTCTCAATTATGTTATTTCCACATTATATCTTCCCATCTTTTATTCTACATTTCTAATCATGGCACATTTTTCTAAGTTAAGGAAAATATATATATGTATACATACATATATACACACACACGCACATATGTGAAACATACACATGTATGCAGTTGTATATGTGTTATTTAATGAACTTCGTTTTTAGTAGCAGAAAAGCAAATGAGTTGGATTTTTGAAGTCTTTTCTTGGAAAACACCATTTTCATAGTGCCTTCTGTTGCTCACAATTACACACTGCATTCAACCACCAAGTTTGTGACCTCTGCTCTGGATAAATCCCATAATTTGAAGTGGTTGAGAGCATATGCCTGGCACCCTTCTGCTTCCTGGAATGCACGCCCGTGCCTTCATGGCTGTCTGTGGCACACACCCACGGTGATGGAGAGCTCAGGAACTCCCCAGCCTGCCACACCGGGTGGCCTGAGTCCCGCACTCACACCAGGATTTCCCTGGGTCCAATGTGGTGGTTTTTATGGGCTCAGCCTTATCGTTGTGGAATTCTGCTTTCTGAATTTCACAGATGTGGATTTCTGCACAATAGATGCTAAGAGACCCTAAGGTACCCACCGCCCTCAGCCAGCATGGAATGTGTATCTTTGCAGCTGCTGGAAAAAGGACTCTGGTTTCAGTAGGTGAACTGTGGAGGTGGAAGTTCCCAGATCAAGTTTTAGATTCCTTCAGGGCTTGGATTCAGAGAGAAAAGACGCCCTCCTGTCAGGGGCCAGCCGGGGTTTCCTGGGATGTCCGACTCATCCAGATGAATAGGGAATATGAGAAGGGAGAGAGGGAAGGATTAGTTTCGTGCAGAGTAAATGTTGATCTTTCCTCACCTGCTTTTCACAAGTCTTTGTCTCGCTGAAATTTTTTTTATTAAATTTTAATCAAAAGCACAAAAACAGATTGTTTATTAGAGGAAAGACTGGCCCGATTGTAAGCTTTCCTCGCTCTGCCAGACTTACGGATGTAAGCAGTTCAACAATCGATAAGCATGCTTCACCCAAGAGCCTGTGGCCGCAGGGGCGCCTGAGCCTGGAAGAGACTTGTTGGAGAGGGTGAGTGAATTTTGTCATTTGGACAAGGTGTTCTCCTCAGCAGCAAGTTCACTCTAGGAACCTCTGTTTGTTTGATGAATGTGGATAACTACTTATTTATTTATTTATTTATTTTGAGATGGAGTCTCACTCTGTCACCCAGGCTGGAGTGAGGTGGCGCGATCTCGGCTCACTGCAACCTCTGCCTCCTGGGTTCAAGTGATTCTCCTGCCTCCGCCTCCCCAGTAGCTGGGGCTACAGGTGTGCGCCACCATGCCCAGCTAATTTTTGTATTTTTAGTAGAGACGGGTTTCACCGTGTTGGCCAGGCTGTCTTGAACTCCTGACCTCAAGTGATCCTCCTGCCTCGACCTCCCAAAATGCTGGAATTACAGGTGTGAGCCACTGCACTCGGCCCTCCTTTTTAAATTTTGTATTCATGTTTGGCCTTTTCTGGATGGTCTTATGTAGTTGACCTACTTTTTTTAGGGTAGATCTAATTAAAGAAGAGGATGCACTCTGGCCTCCAGGGACATCATAGAATAAATGACTCATTCTTTTTTTTTGGGTAAAGCAACCATAACTCCCAATATGTGTGCATAAAGTTTGCCTTCTTAGTGGATATTTAAAGAAATATCCCAAGCCATGTGCTGGGGCTGTTATTCCATGTGAACAGTTTCTTCTCTATCACACATTTTCCGGGAGTCATTCTTATCCTCAGAGACACACTTGAATAGATGAGTGATTAAAGTCAACCAACATCCTAGCTTAAGAGTGGTTAGAAAATAATCATATAGATAAATACTTTCATTATCCTCTTATGAGGGACCAACGCCATTTTATCAGAAAATTACTACCAAATATTTTTATTGAATTTACTTTGACAGGGGAATAATGTCCAACTCTCCTCAGATTCCTTCAACCTGGAAAATGTCACTCTCCCAGGAGGTGGGGAAAGATTTCTAACCCCAGCTTTCTGCCCGGTCCTTCATGGAACCCACGTGTGATGCTCCTTTCCAAAGAGCATCACAAATCCAATAAAAATGAAAGATTCTGCAGGCCAGAGCCTGGAAAAAGGTGGAGAAGGCCCTGTGAAGTCACAGGGAGAAGATGGTTGTCCAGGAGCCAAGGAGAGGGGCCTCCAGAGCTCACATGCAACCAATCCTGCTGGCAGGACTTCCTGCCTCCGGGACTGTGAGGACAGGCAAACCTGCTGTTTAAGCCACCATCTGTGGCAACTTGTTATGCAAGTCTCAGCAAACTAATATAGAAACAGAGATAATGAGAGTGACAATGTCACTAAAACAAGTGAATGTTGGCTAGTAGACTTTGAGATAGATCAAGACAAAGTGCCTTGGCCGGCGCAGTGGCTCTTTCCCATAATCCCAGCACTTTGGACGGCTGAGGTGGGTGGATCACTTGAGATCAGGAGTTCGAGACCAGCCTGACCAACATGGTGAAACCCTGTCTCTACTGAAAACACAAAATCTAGCCAGGTGTGGTGGCGCGTGCCTATAATCTCAGCTACTCAGAAGGCTGAGGCAGGAAAATCACTTGAACCCAGAAGGCAGAGGTTGCAGTGAGCCAAGATCTCACCACCGCACTCCAGCCTGGGGTGACAGTGAGACTCCATCTCAAAAAAAATGAAAACAAAACAAAACGGAACAAAACAAAACAAAAGACCAAGTGCCTTAAGCATCTGCAAGAATTTCTCTCTTATCTGTTGTTATCTTAGTCACCAAAGCCATTCCACATAGATTGCACATGTGCCTTTGTATATATACAAGTAATATCGAACACTGATTAGAGTAGCAGAAAGGGATGACAATTTTCACAGGTATCTGTGTGTTTTGTGACTTTGAATGACCATGCCGACCACCACAGGGTCCCAGTGCCACCTGTCAGCAGCTCTGAGGATGCAGCAAGCAACAGGAGGGGAGCAGCTGCTGCGGAGCCACACACACCCCCATCCTCAACTGCAAAGCTGAGTTTTGGGTCATTTTAGACAAAGAAGAGTCTATGGTTCCATTGACACTGTGCCCAGGCAGGCTCAGATGTCATGTCATCCTCTGTGTTCAAAATCTTTGTATACATTATCTATAATATAAAACTTACAATTTTGCAAGACAGATACTGATATCCGTATTACACAGAAAAATTCTGTCTCGGTGAAATTAAGTAGCTTTTCCAAGACCACATAGCAGGAAAGTGTTAATTCTGGACTCTAATCTACATGTACCTAACTCCCCACCAACCTGCTGCCTCTGGGATCCCTGTACAGCCTCCGTGCTCCTCCACAATCTCATTCAAAACCCTCAACCTTTCCAACTGAGCCAGTGAAGTTTCCTCAGAGTCACAACTTCCGAGTTCTGATTCAGAATGCTTCAAGAACAAATTCACCATTTAAAAAACAAACATAGAAAGACACAGATTTTACTTTTTTAAAGAGTTCATTTGGAAAACACAGAGGACCAGATGTGACACTGTTAACTTAAAAGCTCATTTTTTTTGTCCCCAAAATGTATAGCTGTGAAATGAGTGAAACTCCATAACATTGTGCTTAGGAATCCTTTAAGGGAAAGAAAAATAAATTTATAATGCTTTTAATTATGATCTTACTTTTCTGATTTCTGCAGAAGACTTTACTGCTAAACTTACCCAAAGGTAATTTGGATAATAAGACTTGAGATTCATTGTTCACATGTTTGTAACTTTAATAGCCTAAAATAGTTGGTAAATTGCCCAAAAATGGGAAATGCTTTTAAGCTGAATGGCAGGAGAATGAAGTCAGGCCATTTACTTTCATGTTATCTTTTTCCTTCCGGACTCACTTCAAGATGTGTGGGCGGGGTAAATGCCAGGATGTTTTACCTTTCAAATTCAGAGATCTTTAGATAAAAGCCGCCCATATTTGGACTGGGTTTAGAGTGGAATTCTCAGCCTAACCCTCTGCCTGCTTTTTCAATCTGTGAAAAAGGAGGTTCATTTCATTTTCTTTATTCATGGCCACCAGCCTAGACTTCTCCGTATTTCTAAGATATTATTTGACTTCCTCTGTAAACCTTTATAAACTAGAGCAAACAAAAGCAAGCAAACAAACATACCGCATGTATTTGGGATTATTTACGTTCACTGAAAATCACATCCAGAAGTGGCCACTCCACACAGTCGAGGTGATTCAGGTCTCAGAAAGCCAGCAAATTCATGTGTAAAGGAATCTCCCAGTCTCAGTCTAGTGTCTGTCAGCACCTTTTCAGGCCACTCCGTGAAGCTGGCAGGATGTGCGAACAATATCTGTTCGCTGCTGAATTCGTACTACGAAAGGGTCAGTCGATAGGGGGGTTTCAAGTGGGAGCCAAGGCCCATCAGTCATTCTCCCCTGTCAGTGATAAGAAGCCAACAGGAGAGCAATGGGATAAGGAGAAACACTTCCAGGGCTCACAGGAGTAGCCAGCGATCACCAAATTAACATCTGTTACACTGGAGCTCTCTGGAGTATATTTGCAAACATTCTGAAAATAACTTAAAACTAGCTTGTTTTCTATTTCCTGACGGTGAATAAAAGGAAAAGAAAAAAAGAAGTAACTACATCGTAAACAGAATAAGCAAAAAATTTTGAGTTAAATCGGAAAAAATAGTCATGGGCTCTTCAGCGGACTCTGCTATCTGCAGCCAGGGCTGCTCCAAACCCCTCCACAAGCCAAAGCGTGCTTTCACTCTGTCTCAGCATACTCAGCCTCCCTGTAACACAGGCAGTGGAAATTCCAGATCAGAAAGATACAGGACCGTATTTCACTCCCATGTGGATTGCTGTACACAAAGCCCTTTGCGTTTGAGATTTGCATTACGCAGTCAAAATACACTCTGCCACCCTGGCCATCTGACTCATGGACAGCCACCTCTTGCCTCAATGGGCTCCTGCAGTTCTCGAGATTATTTTGGCAAGTGCTGCCCCTGGGGTCTTTCAGGTGGCCAGAAAGAGGACCCACAGTCCTTGAGACAAGTGGCGACGGCTGAAATGAAGATGCAGGCAGGCACACTTGTGCCAGGCCATCCAGGAGATCCTTTGACCACTGACTCTCATTTCAAAATGAAGCATGATCTGGCTACCCACTCAATTCCACCTGTCACTGTAAAATTGACTTATGTGGGAAAATGGGTTGTGATATGTAAGGTATTACTTTAAAATCAACCAGGTCACAATGTGTGCATTGCATCAAGGCATATGAATATGTTTAAAATCTTCAAAGAATATTCTCTTCCCTGATGACATAGCCTAATGAGTCATAACTCAGTGTCAGAGAGGCATTCCCCATATCTAACCTAAATTCTGCATGCTGTCATTTAAGCCCATTTCCTTTCGTTCTGCTTTAGCAAAATGTAAGAACACTAGCTGGTCACAATCCCATGCAGAAGTGTTCACATTTTAATTTTTTTTTTTGACCAACTCTTGCTCTGTCGCCCAGGCTGGAGTGCAGTGGCACAATCTTGGCTCACTGCAACCTCCACCTTCCAGGTTCAAGCCATGCTCTTGCCTGTCAACCTCCCAAGTAGCTGGGACTACAGGCACACACCACCACGCCCGGCTAATTTTTGTATTTTTAGTAGAGACAGGGTTTCACCATGTTAGCCAGGATGGTCTCAATCTCCTGACCTCAGGTGATCCACCTGCCTTGGCCTCCCAAAGTGCTGGGATTACAGGCATGAGCCATCGTGTCCGGCCCACATTTTAAATATAGTTACTGAATCACTTTCCATTGTGTTTTCCTTCATCATCAATAGCTCTAACCACTTTCATTCTTGCTCCAGGACTAGGTCCTCATCATCTGAAATGATCTTCTGGAGGCCTCAGGGGCATGTCCCCTATGTCAGGACAGCTGTGTCAAAGGCAGCCAACCTAGGGTATTTCTAGCCAGCAATCAGCAAAACATGTCCTAATCATTGACATGGACAAGTCATTCGGTTGGGAACTTTAGAGAGAGTACAAATAAAAAGAATTCACACTCTAAGCAGAGTTCTTAACAGTTTTCCGGGAAAAGGGTGTGTGGGCACAAGAGCCTGGGCCATCGAACCCTCTCATCTGCACAGAGGACTCCATCTGACCCCTCTCCTGCCTCCCCTGGCCCAGGTGACAAGACAGGTGCTTTCTGCAATTGGCCAGGCACCCTAGCAGTGAGCGCCACCTTCCACAGTGCAGGCTGGACGTGCCCTGTGTCTCTGCGGTCAGCAAGAGGCCCACAAAGGCAAACTTGCTGGACCTAAGGCAGGAGAGCAGGCTCTTCCCCAGGGGAGAACTCCTGAGAGCATGAGCAGAAATGCACTCCACTGCCTGGGAGAGTCGACTGCAACGCAGGGTGTGCTGGGGACAGTCACTGTCCGTGAGAAGACAGGGAGGGCAGATGGTCTGTTTTTAACAAAGACAGAGATCTCGTATATATATAGACACACATACATATATACTAAGCCATGCCATGTTTAAATTGTGCAGCTATTTTGTGCTTAATACTCACTTGTCGCCTACCTTTCATTCATCCATCAGGTCGAGTATCTAATAAATAAGCATTTATTGTAGAATACATGTCACAACATAAAAAACAACTGAGCAAAGTTCCCGAACTTTTGGGTTTAAAATGAGGTAAGGAAGGCTGGAAATCCAAGATCAGAGAGAGGAAGATTGGAGCCAACCCTGAGGGAGATGCCCAGGGAGACCCTCCGGGGTCCAGGGCAGCCCGGCAGCTCGCCAAGCAGCACAGAGACGCAAGATGGACACCCAGGCTGCAGCTGTGGGGGGTTCAGCATCCGTTACAACAGTGGGTAAGAATCCTCACTACTGCAGGGATAATCCAAGTAAAAATTCAGTTTTCCTGAAGACAGCTTGAAAACAAAAAATAATCCATGTACAAGTCAGAATGTGACCGGATGTGTTGGGATCACATCCGCGTTCCCTTGCTTTCAGTGGTTTCTGCTGTTTCCGGCTATTTTGTACTTTCAAAGACAAGCTGGTGATTTCCAACAGTAAGAAAACAACCTGATCTGTATGTTTCTAGTCTGCTCGACAAGTGAGAAAAGTTAACAGCCTCAAGGGCAGGGCTCCATAGAGTGGTTCTGAGAAATGTTGCAGATCAAGTAACTCCTATTTGAGTGCACGTCCTTTCTAAAAACTGGGAGGGCATGCACTGAACCAGACATAACCCTATGTTTGTCAGCGGCAGACAGCAGTGGGATCTCGACTTACTACAGACTCAAGACACTGGAGCATCTCCAAGACACACTGAATAGGTAGGATTCCAGAATGGGGAGCTGACGGCTCCCAACTCCCTTACATTATTCTTGTCTGATTGTAACTTATTCGTGCCCTTGAAATTTTAAAGTGAGGGAGATTTTTAAATAGTCTCTTTGGCCCTCTTGCTATAAAACTTCTCAAGTACTCATTAAGGTGCATGTGAAGACACATTAAACATATCATTATTACCAACTATTGTTGACAATCTATTTGTCTTAGGTTGAGCATCACTCCTTCCAAAAAAATACGAACACCTGAGATAAAGATCTGTCTGCAAATGACTGGCAAACAAATGTTCCCAGGGGAAACCAGACCCCGTAAAGGAGTGAGGGAAACAGGGTTGGAAAGAAGAAACCCAGTTTACAATCCCACCAGCAGTGGAAAAGTGTTCCTATTTCTCTTTCTCTCTCTCTCTCTTTCTCCAAAAGAAAGAAAGAAGGAAAGAAAGAAAGAAGAAACCCAGGAAGGTGTGGCCTCAGTGCTTACCCAGGCACTTGGTCCCACAGGGGAGCTCGGGATATTGACTGTGTTCAAGGCTGAGGACTGGGTTTTTATGCTTTTATGCCTGGGCAGGGTGGGATAAGGGGCTGTACAGCCAGCCAGGCACTTCACCTGTCTTTAAAAAAGGGACCCTCATTCCCCAAGGGCACCCCCGAATCTTTGCCACCTCACCATGGAAAAGATGCAGGTGCTGTTTTAGAAGCAAAAGCATCCCCAGTTTGAGAAAAGGGTCTCCCAGGAAAGGTCCAGAGAAGCTAATGGGGTCTTTGTGGAGGGCTGACGTGTCCTTTATTCCATATGTCATCATAATTTGGGAAGAGAATCCAAGGAAATTTGTGAATGTTTCGGAGTTGATAACAAATGCGTTGGTTGTATCCGCTTCCGTGACTGCTATACCTGTAACCACAACCTGAGTGGTTCTTAAGATGACAGAAATGGATTGTCTTGCGGTTCAGGAGGCTGAAAACCCCAAATCCAGGTGTTGTCAGGGCTGTGTCCCTCCAAAGGCTCTAGGGGAGGATCTATTTTTTGTCCCCTCCAGTTCTTGGTGGCTGTTATCATTCCTGGCTTGTGATCGCATCAGTGCAACCTTCAAGACTAATATCTCCAAAGCTCTCTGCCCTGTCTCCATGTGGCCCTCTCCGTGAGTCTGGGCCAGGTCTCCTCTGTCCTCTCTCAGGATAATGTGACAGATTTAGGGCCATCCAGATCATGCAGTCTAATCTTTCCATCTCAGAATCCTAACTTAATTACTTCCACAAAAGGCCCCCCCTTTTGCCATATAAAGTATCATTCACGGATTCCAGAGTTCAGAAAACTGAATATGTTTTGGAGGCCATTTTTCAGCCTATCAAGCTGGTCTCCCCACACTGTCAAATAGAAATGGAGCAAGGCTGCCTGCCTCAATAAGAGGGTAAAAAATATGTGTTCCTCACCCAGTGTGTGGCCCCTGGTCAGGACCAGGAAGTTAGTCTCCACCACGAAGCTCAGCAGCTGGTTTTTCCTGTGAGCTGGTTCCTGCGGGGATGCCATCTGTCCAGCCTTTTCTTCCTCAATGTGACCTTCCCTTGGCTCGGGAAGGCAGGAGCCTACCAGACACAGGCAGGAATGTCACAGAAGTAACGTGTGGCTGGGAGACATCCTCCCAAGCAAGAGCAGTGGGGCGGGTCCCAAAGTTAGAAAGAGCTAGAGTGGAGGGGAACCATCCTTTGTTAGGTAGAAGCTGAAAGAGGACAACACCGTATTTCAGACCAGTTGAAATCCTGTTGGAAGTTAAAATTAAGGCTGAGGGTTAAGAATAATAATCAGATATCCAAAGAAGAAATTTTTCCAGAATCAAGATCAAAGTGGTGTGGGAGCCTGTCCCAGGCAGAACACACATTGGAAGGTGTGAGCAGGTCACCATTTGCAGGAGGATAAATAAGGGAAAGATCCAGCGTGTGTCCCAATCTAAAAGGTGAAGATAAGACTCATTCTTTTATTGCACTGTTTGACATAATCTCCCTGAAATACTTAGCACAGTAATTGGCATACAATGTGAGCTCAAAAAACATTGTATATCATCCTCCAAGACTCAATGGACAAGCCTCTGGAAAGCATATTCTAGGAGAATGACAAAACTGTGTGTGAAATTATTTTACATTTTCTGAAAGAGCCAGATAGAGAGAAGAGAGAGCAGGAGAGAGGAAGGGGAGGAATATCAGGTTACTAGGAGAGATGAAACAAATAAAAACTATTGAAAATAAAAATAAAATTCAATGATAATAGTGGTTAAAGACTACAGTCAATATTTAGCAGAGAATAAAGTCACAGATATTGAAGGCAAAATCAAACCAGTCAAGGGAAATAATAGAATTGGAAATTATGATAGAGAAGACAATGGTTATAGAGGTTAGAGGATCAACATCCAAACTGCTAATTGTAAGCACTGCTAGGAAGAAACAAGCACAGAAAAACATGCTTAGAAGCCTACAAGAATTAGAACTAACTTATAAAATAATTGGAAAAAAATTTTAGAGAGCTCAGATCAAATTATGGGCCACACAAAAATTAATTTAAAGTTATATCCTGAGGCCAGGCACTATGGCTCATGCCTGAAATCTCTGGACTTTGGGAGGCCGAGGCAGGCGGATCACCTGAGGTCAAGAGTTTGAGACCAGTATGACCAACATGGTGAAACCCTGTCTCTATTAAAAATACAAAAAATTAGCAGGGTATGGTGGCGGGTGCCTGTAATCCCAGCTACTCGGGAGGCTGAGGCAAGAGAATCACTTGAATCTGGGAGGCAGAGGTTTCAGTGAGCCGAGATAGCGCCATTGCACTTCAGCTTGGGTGACAGAGCTAGACTCCATCTCAAATAAATAAATAAGTAAATACATAAATACATAAATAAGGTTATATCCTGAATCTTTTATTTAATTTCAATAAGTATTTAGGGAAAAGTTACAAAATTGTTGGAAGGAATAAAAATTTGATCATGAATGAAGGTGACCTAGAAAATAATTCAATTAAGAATGTAAGAATCTAGAAGATAAAGCGTGAAAGTAGGATATGCATTTATACTCATTAAACAAACTCTCAAATGTGATGAGGTGTCATAAATGTAGTTTAACATTTTATCACACATTTTTTGAGGCAGTTCACATGTTCAGCAAACAAGATATTATGATATTTGTGTTCTATTATCCTAGATAATACTTAAAAAGAGAAGACAGTGAACAGTAATGGATTAGAAAATAATTTTTAAATGGTAAATTTATATAGAAGTCCAAATATTACTTCCCTTTTAACTTATTAATTATGTAATTTGTTAATTAGTGAGATAAATCATAATAATTTTAAAAGAAAATTGAAAGTGACCACTAGTAAAATGTATATTTTAAATTACTAGAGATATTTGCATAAAAGTTAGTTTATCCAGCAAAAGGTAGAAAAATAAGGAAAACAGTTGAAAGACATGAAAAAGAGAAAATGATTGATAAAATGAGATGCTATCATATCTGTGGGTATACACATATTTATTTTCAATTTCTCAGAAAAAAAATACTATAGGTTAAAACACCCCTCTGAACAGGATATAACCTTATTTATTTATTTGTTTATTTATTTGAGACAGAGTCTAGCTCTGTCACCCAGGCTGAAGTGCAATGGCACTGTCTTGGCTCACTGAAACCTCTGCCTCCCAGAGAAAGAGACCCACTATTGAGCCAACTACTGCACACCTCAGTGGCTTAAAACCAGAACCGTGTCTTAGCACTCACAGGTAGGTGCCTGGCTATGACTTAGCACCC
>NW_012115110.1:1558427-1621642 GCF_000951035.1 Colobus angolensis palliatus
ACTTAGCACCCACAGGTAGGTGCCTGGCTATGACTTAGCACCCACAGGTAGGTGCCTGGACAGTGATCGGTTAGTCCAGGCTGGTCTTGGCTGGAGCATCTTTGGTCCTCCCTGCTGGTCAGAGGATGGGGGGACAGGCCTGAGGGGACAACTACAGACACCTGAAGCCTTTTCGGGCCCGTGCTTGCAATCAGCACACTACCAAGTCCAATTATTTTTCTGTTGGCCAAAATAAGTTATGGCCAAGCCCCCGACTAAGATGCAGCAAAGGACACTTCATCCATGAAGAGGCCGTTTCAAGAGAGATGCTTGGGGAGATGATGCTTGGGGAGATGATGAACTGGGGGCTAAAATAAAATGTAACACACTCACCTAAAAATTTCAGGTAGTTATTGAAAATAGGAGATTTGTAAAGATGTATCAGGAAAAAAAGAAACAGAGGTAACAATTTTAACTTAAGATGAAATCTAATCTAACATGCCAAATCATTAGATTAGACCTGGCTCTTTTATTGATGGAAGGTGTAATTCCTTGTGAATAATAGCCCTGATTTTTTGTTCGACAAATCTTATAGGATCAAGACATAGAAAGCAGAAAGGACATGGACATAAAAACAGCTACTGCATGGACTCCCCATGGGCCACAGCATCTCAGTGTGATGGAGGACGCCCAGGTAGCCCTCACTCATCAGTGGGTGCCGGGCTAACTGGGTGCTCTGTAGAGATGGGGCACTTCCATCCTCTCAGCAATCCTAGGAGGAGGCTCCTGGTGTGGGTTGAAATCCAAAATTCATATGTTGAATTCCTAAACCCCAATACCTCAAGATGCGACCTTACCTGGAAATAAGGGCCTTGAAGATGTAATTAGTGATGATGGGACCACAGTGGAGTAGAGGAGGCCTGAATTCAACAAGAATGTGTCCTCATAAAAGGAGATTCATTTGAGCAAAGACATACTTCCAGGGAAAAGGCTATGTACACACAAAGGAAGAGATAGGGGACAACGAGCCACTGCTGTAGGCCAGTGACCCTCAATGGTGGTGTTGAGGAGGACGATGGTTGTGGGTTGTGTGCTCCTCCAAGCAGGGGATATCAAGCCTATCAGACTGACTGGGCTCACCTGCCCCAGCACTGAGAGAGGCTCACCAGGTCAATGCCAAGGGGCATCATGATGTTGTGGTAAGAGCTTGCACGCTGCAGCTGAGCACCACCTTTATTAACTGAGACACACTGGATAAATCAAACAATAAAACTCAGCCTCATTTTATTTGTAAAAGTGGGGTAATGATGAAAGCTGTACTAGTTTGTCAGGAGTGCTATGATATAGTATCATAAACTGGGTATCTTAAACAACAGAAACGCATCGTTTCACAGCCAGAAGTCTGTGGTCAAGGTTTCGGCAGGGTTGATGCTTCTGAGCACTGTGGCTGGCTTTGGGTGCCTTGTTGACACCAGGATCCTGGAGTTCCTGGGCTTATCTGCTCATTCTCCTTATCTCTTCCCTCCTGCTCACGACCTTTTCCCTGTGAGCATGTCTTTGCTCAAACTGACACCCTTTTAATGAGGATATATTCATGTTGGATTCAGGCCACCTCTGCTCCAATGTGGTGCCATCTTCACTAATGACATCTGCAAGGGCCTTATTTCCAGGTAAGGTCACATCCTGAGGTACTGGGGCTGAGGAATTCAACCCATGAATTTCAGAGTTCAGCTCATACCAGGAGCCTCCTCCTAGAACTGCTGAGAGGATGCAAGTGGCTTATCTCTGCAGAGCACTTAGCTCAGCACCCAGTGATGAGGGCTACCTGGAGTCGGCCATTAGGCTGAGATGCTGTGGTCCACAGGGAGTCTGTGCTGACCTTCTCCTGCACATTCTAACCCATTTCCCTCAGACTCTCACAGAGATTAATCAATAACTGAGGATGCCAAGTTATTTATTAATTGTAGAATTACTTGAATAAAGAAGTTGAATTATAGATGTAATAGCAATTTAGTTTCTGAAAAATATAAAATATGTCTTTTCTTTAACACACCCATGAAACATCTACAGAAAGCCCTCGTGGGTGAGGATATGAAGAGTACACCATGATTCCAAAATGCAGAAACTTTCCAGTCTTTTGCTTTTGCTTCAATGCAGTAAAACTGGAATTCATTGTAAACAAACTTGTAACTCATTAGGGAATTTAAAACCACGCTTCCAAATATCTACTAGGTCAATTGAAAATGTTCAAAGGCCTTAAAGAGCATGCCTGGTAAATAAACAGGGAAAACTGTTTTAAAGATAAAGGAATTATGTCTACAAAAGGAAGACTGGGCAGTTGGAATAGTGTCTTGGTGTCTTGGTCTTGTAGTATAAAGCAAAGTCACTGAAGCTTGACCCTGTAATGTGAACCTTGGTCTCGGGTTATGAGACTACGTCTCAACATGTAAACTGGAGAAATTGTCAAACCTTCCCGGTAAGTCAATGTTATTGTAAGGTAAAGAGATGCAACTGTATTTCTTTATTTTTATCCAGTGTTCCCAATTTCTCAAGCCTTGATTCAGAACCTGCCTCAGTCAAAGTAGGTTAAATATACTGAAATTCAGCCCTACTGGTAGAATTGTATCTGCAAGTAAATGGGGACTATTTATTAGCTAGCCATTGTTTTAAGAGCTGTTCATATTCAAGGAAAGATTTGGTCCCATGAAAAGAACATAATGATCACATGTAGCTTAATGTCTGGCTATAACAAAAATAAGTCAATGTTGAGGGGTTTAGGGCACAGGAAGAGAGAAGTTCTGGAAGGAGTTTGCTTTTAAAGTTGAATCAAGGAGCTATTCCTTAAAAAGGGTGAGTCAGTATACCGAAAGCACGTATGAGTTTGAAATTCAGATTGCATCACAGAATGAAAATAATGAATGTGATACTTGTGTCAGATAAATTAAGCATTTCTATCAAAATATCTACTGAAGTTTCAAACACCATGAAATATGTTCCCTGTTGACATATTCAAAGAAAAAATAATATTCCTTTCCTTTAGTTTTTATTAAATTTTTAAAGGATTAAGTTGCAGGTACATATCACTTTACAGTTTATCAAAGGTCTCCTGAAATAGCAAGAGAACTACATGCATTGCACTGCCTACAACTTGGACGTTGAAAAGGTGAGATCAAGTTGAAAAATACACTCCTGTGATAAGATTGAATGTCCAATCCAAAACAAGCCAATGGGATGATTGTGCCTTTGGAAGCATGTCATGTCAACTGGCAGGCTCCTGGAAAAATCTGAGAAGGAAGTATCCTTTCCAAATAGAAAGGGAAAATCTGGCTCAGGATTCCTTTCTGGCTCTGCAGGATTAGATGTGGGAGGGGAGAGAAGAATGCTATAAAGGAAGGTGGAGGGAACGATAAAAAGATAAACTGGTACTCACAAGTTGAAATATAGCATTGATCTACTTTGTATTCACAACGTGTTAAGTATTAACACATGAGAAAAGTATTAAAGTGAGGTATTTATTAGAAGAAATATAAATAAAAAAGCAACAGGTTGAGCACTCAAAATTAACTACAAGCAATTTAGCAGCACTGCACTGTACAAAAAAATAACATGAAAGAAATATAATCATTGTGTTAAACAAATGTTCATAGTATAAAGGAAGGCTAAAAGTTCACGAGGGAGGAAAACTATCCCTCTGATGTTGCTGAAAAAACGCGTAGATGGTTCTGCCCAGAGCTGTGATACGATCGGCACAATGTGTTCACCATGTCTGTCCCACATGCTGCAGACAATACTGCATATTTTCAGACTTAGGTTTATAAGACATAAAACAGAAACAAGAAACCGGGAGTTGGTTGTTAGTGTAATTTTTAGGGTGGCAAAACCAAAGATGACCTTAGCTCAAATCACTTGTCAGCAATTGTGTGGACCCAGTTGACTGCTTTTTAAATTACATTTCTCAGTGTAATTAAGAGGTAAAAAAAATAGTTGGTATTTAGGGAAGAAAAGGTATTGGGATAAGACATTTTAAGTATATTAATTTTTAAAGAGTTTTTAAAGAATGAATATTTTAGGTTTAAGTAGGGAATTGTGTTTTAATCAATTTATTTTATTTTATTTTATTTATTTATTTATTTATTTATTATTTTTTTTTTTTTTTAGTGGGTAAAAGTTTTATTTTAAAAAAATGAAGTATTCATTACAGAACTTACAATTTAAGTACTTAATGATGGAGGGAAAAATGAAACAGTGTCCTGAGGTCTCTTCCAGTTCAATCATTCTATTTTGGGAATTCATTCTGAAAAAAGTAAACATTATCAGTATGCTGAATAAAACTATATGATGAGAAAATGAGGTTATTTATTTATTTTTAGACAGAATCTCACTCTGTCACCCAGGCTGGAGTGCAGTGGTGAGATATTGGCTCACTGCAACCTCCGCCTCCCAAGTTCAAGTGATTCTCCTGCCTCAGCCTCCCAAGTAGCTGAGACTCCAAGCACAAGCCATCCCCTGTCTAGCTAACTTTTTGCATTTCTACTAGTGATGGGGTTTCGCCATGTTGACCAAACTGGTCTCTGACTCTTGACCTCAAGTTGTCTGTGCACCTCGGCCTCCCAAAGTGCTGGTATTACAGGCATGAGCCACCACACCCAGCCTAAATATGGAATTTTAATACTAAGCATATATACTGCCTTTTTAGAGCTATGTTATTTATATTAGTCAGCTTGCGCTGCCATAAGAAAGTCTCATGGGCTGGGTGGTTTCAACAACACGAATTTCTTTTCCATAGTTCTTGAGGCCAAGGTCAGGGTGCCAGCAGGGTTGGGTTCTGGTGAGGATCCCCTTCCTGTCTTGCAGATGGCCCGACTGCCTTCTTGCTGTGTTCCGCTTGACTTAATGACCTCCCAGAGGTCGCATCTCCAAACGCCACCACATTTAGTGTTATAGGTTCCACACATGAATTTGGTGGGACACAGTTTAGTCCAAAAAGCTATTGTTACTGAAGTTGGAAAAATGTAAATCAAATATTTTTCTTTGATATTACTAAATTATTGGTCCATAGATTGTGTTGGCCTCCACAAAGTGTCAGGGAATGGCCTGACTACATCCTATTATCCAAATCCAGCCTGTCATCTGTTTTTGTAAATAAATCTTTGTTGGAACACAGCCATGCCTATTCATTTACACATTGCCTTTGGCTGCTTTCACTACACTAAGGACTTCAGTAGTCGTATTATAGATTAGAGATCATATAGCCAACGGAGCCTGAAGAACTTACTATCTGGGTTTTACAGAAAAGGTTTGCTGACCCTTGGAGATCTGTGCTGATCAATGTAGTACTCATTAGCCACACACTGCTCTTGAGCCCTTGAAAGGTGGGTGGTCCAACTGAGGTGCGCTATACATGTGAAATACACAATGGACTTCAAGCCTTGGTAGAAAGAAGGGCTCTGTCTTGATTACATGTGAATCATGATATGTTAGATTGGGTTATAATGCATTAGTAAATAATGCATTAGTAAACTTACTTTCACCCTTTTACTTTTTTATCCTTTCATGTGGCTGCAAGAAAAATTTAAATGGCATAAGTGGCTCCTGTTTGCAGTTCTTACAATATTTCCAGGGTCAGGCCTGGTCTAGAGGAGCTCTGAATTTTTTTTTTAATCTGTCTTTTGAGCACTGGTTTTAGAATGAGCCCCCAAGTTACCAAAAAATGACAAAAAATGAGAAATGTGTTTATATACGGTTCTTTAACAAAACTGTTTAATCTTAATAAACCCGAATGCAGATACTTCAGAGTACTTGAAATATCACTTTAGTAATGTTAGATTGGAGATTTCTTTCCCTTGGCTCTTGAAGAATTAAGAAATTATTTTGACAATAATTGAGAAGTTGAGAAAGAGATAGAGGGAGCTGATATTGCTCCTGCTAAGAGAAGAAAACACCAGCGCTGGATCAAGGCAGAGGGAATGGGAGACGCGAATGTCAGGAGCACGACTCTCAGGGGCAGGTGATTATCAGGGTCCAGGTACCTGCGATCAAACGATCAAACGGCTCCTGTTCCAGAGAGGAAGCAAGGGAAGGGATCCGAAGTCGACTGGGTGCCTGGGGCTCTGCGATAAACAATGGAGCAATAAAGAACAGGAAACTGACAGATGGGACCAACGGGTAGCTTAACTAAAGCACCTTATAGGCACCTGTAATCCCAGCTACTTGGGAGGCGGAGGCAGGAGAATCGCTTGAGATCAGGAGGTGGAGGTTGCTGTGAACCAAGATCGCACCACTGCACTCCAGCCTGGGCGACAAGAGCGAAACGCCATCTCAGAAAAACAAAACGAAACAAAACAAAAAAAAGCATTATTAAACATTTTCATTTTGCTTTGGATTTGCTTTTTGTTTTCGCTTTTCTGTTTTTCTCTTTTATAAATGCAAATCAGGAATGTTTTGCACGCAATGAGGAATGTTTTGGCCACTTGTATTCATTTGAGAACCTCTATGATTAATCATAGAGTCAGGCCTAAGATCACCTGTACGCCTTAAGATGAAAATATGCTGAATCAGTGTGACGAGCCCCTAACTTACAAACCTGCAATAATTAAAATCGGTGTGTGGCCTCGGCTGGTATCTCACTCTTGAGCAGTGAGCCACCCATTCCCTGTGAAGGGCATGCTACAGGATAACTCCACTGTGTGACTCTGTGATCACATTTTCCTTCCTGGTTCAATAAGAATTTTTCAACACATGTGCAGTTCAACTTTTCTGGAATTCAAGGTTCTTTCATTTCTGCTTTATTTTCTAAAGTTCTTTTTTATATTCTATTCATTTTTTAAAAAAATTATTAATACTCGGGTTTCCATTATAAGACAGGGTGTATTTTAGCAGAGACAGAAATCATTTTGTCATTTGTAACAATTAGTTCTGTAGTTTAATTATGGCTGGCAAAAAATAATTGCTCCCCTAAAACAAATTATAGTTGTGAGGTCAAATCCAAGAGCATTTCACAAGACCATAGCCTACTGGTCCAAGCCACAGGTTTAGTAAGACTGTATTTTACAGCTCTTGCAGACATGATGTCACCAGTCTTGTGTGAGTGCATGGTGGCACAGACAGAGGTCACACACACACTGTCACACACTGATACACAAGTACAGGATGACAAAATCACAGTGTCTCACATATTCAGACACACACACGCACAAGCTTGCACACCACACACACTGTCACACACTGATATTCACACATGTACAGGATGACAAACTCACACAGTGTCTCACTTACACATGCAGACACACACGTGCATAGGCTTACACATCATACACTCCACCACACTACTGTGTGCACAGACACACACTGCCACGCTCACACATTGTAAAACACTCAAGCACACTCTAGTGAACCAGTCACCTGGGGGAGATGGGACAACCTCTGCTCCGGGTAGATTTAAATGCTGTTACTGAAAGTGAGTCGAAAACTTGAAGTTTGATGAACTGAGCAAGTGTGGCTCTTGGAGGCTGCATCCTTAGATACAGATGCTCCTGGACTTGTGATGTGTGTACCAGTGTGTGACCTCTGATGGGGATGCCTCCCAGCAAGCCCATCTACGTTGAAAATATCAAAGTGGAAAATACTGAATACACCTAACTTATAGAACATCCTAGCTTAGCCTGGCCTACCTTAAACGTGCTCAGAACACTTACATTGGACTGTGCTTGGGCAAAATCATCTAGCACAAGCCTATTTTATTTTTTGTCTTTTTTTTTTCCTTTTTGTGGAGAACGGGGTCTTGCTATATTACCCAGGCAGGTCTCGAACTCCTGGGCTCAAGCTATCCTTCCGCCTCTGCCTCCCTGAGAGCTGAGGTTACAGGTGTGAGCCACTGCGCCCGGCCAACACAAGCCTATTTTAGAACAAAATTATTATAAAGAATTTTGGGCTGGGCACAGTGGCTCATTTTTTGTAATCTCAGCACTTTGGAAGGTCAATGCAGGAGAATCACTTGAAGCCAGGAGTTCAAGACCAGCCTGGGCAGCAAAGCAAGAACTCCTCTTTCCAGAAGAAATTTTTTTCAAAAGAATTTTAAATTCAAATTAGGAGTTTCAAATACAGTTTCCACTAAATCATATCACTTTTGCAGGATTGTAAAGTCAAAAAGCGAAAGTCAAACCATCTCAAGTATGGGACTGTCTCTATCAGCTTCAATTCCAGCTCCCCGCAGCAGTTTCAGCAGAATGAGCCTGTGACTTTCAATGCTCAGAGACACAAAGGCAGCTTCCCAGACCCTGTAAACGTGGCCCACGTGGAGACCACACATTTTCAACTTGTCGCCAAGGCTGTGGTTTTAGCCACACAGTGACTAATAGCCCTGAATTTCTACAATAAATCCAGAACTCTAAAATTATATCTGGGTTTCACATTTCCTACAATCCTGATGCTAAATTTTATTTTGATTTTCTTTGGAGTAAAGTTAGCTTTGATGATAAAAGTAAGATAATGTATGAGAAAAGTTCATTAAACTTGAAAATGGCAGGCATATTGAAATGACTGCAACTTAGATGATCGTCCTGGAAAACAAGCCCCTTCATCTCTCATCCCTCACAACAACAAGCAAGGTCCTCCACAGAGTAAATGCGGAATGAATTTTGCTGTCATACAGCAGTTGCACCACGGACCGAATACACTGCACATGAGTGTCAGTAACATGTGTGAACAGTGTCCTGTTATGTGTTCAGTGGAAACCAAGAAGGGAAATTAGCTGTTATCCCTGGTGATCCTTTTCTGAATCCAATGTTGTTAAAATTGAGCTTGGAAAACATTTCATGTAACTACTAAAATTTATGTCTCTTATCAAGTCAAACATATAGTATCCCTAACCTGTGTGCATTACCCCAAAACTGTACCCTTGAAATTCACTTCCAAATTTCCTAGCATGTAGACAACATAGTGAAAGTGAGGAATTCCTGAAGGTCACTATTGTCCTTTCTCAGACTGGGTGGCGGTGCTTGAGTCCCCTGAGGGTTCCTTGAACCTGGGTCTGCAGACCCATTCCCGACGCCAGAGAAATGTAGGGTGCTGCTTTCAGAGCAGGTGGGAGTTTAGGGGCACACGGCCGTGCAGGGGCTCCTGATGGGAAGCCTTGTTCTCCTACCTGCTTCGAAGCTTTTACTTCCTGTCGGCTCTTCGGGGGTGCAGATCTTGACATCTGAAGCATTTTCCTAGCTACCCTGGTATCACCATGAAAAGCAGCATGTGGAAATGAAGGAAGCCATACTCCAAGATAAAAGATACACCATACACGGTGAGAACAAATCCACAACAAATGTGACCAAGATCCCCAAATAAAGGACTGGTAAATCAGAAAAAAAAAAAAAAAAGAAAAGAAACATAGAAAAAGAGGTAAGAAATAAAATGGGTAAAGTGCAGAAAAAGACACATACATTGGTGATAGTTCTTGAAAAAGATGTACAACCTCACTAGTGAGGAGCTAAGAGAGGCAACTTGAACACAGTAGTGAGACAAATGCCCATGCCCTCACCTGAACAGGAGTTCACACAGCCGCAGCCATAGGTGATGAGGATGTGGGTGTGTGAGCACTGCTGTGCACTGCTGAAGAAACCTCGTGGAAATGCACTAGTGCAAAACTGGGCAGTAACTATCAAAGGGTACTGTGAGCATGGCCTGTGACTCAGATGTCCCAGCCCCCAGAATATCTCTTCTATGAGCTCTGACATGCATACAAAGCTATTATTACAAGAATGCCCATTGTTGCATTATTCATAACAGCCAAGAAAAAAAAAGAAGAGGAAAACAATAAGTGTGGATCAAAATGGAATTAAATAAGTTAGAATGTATTTTCACCCTAGATGACCACTACATGCCCATTAGAGGAAAGAAACGTGTATACGGGCAAGGAGAGGTGTCTCGTAATTCAATTAAATCTCGAAAAAAAGGCAAGAGAAAGGAAAATGGAATGAAATAAAATTGTGTGTTTTATGTATTTGACCTATTCCGTGCATGGGTGCTAGCACAGGGCAAAGGATTCATTTTTGGTGATAGGAATTATGCCTTATTACCTGTAAGATGGAAACAACAACAGTACAGCAAAGCTGTCCTTTTGAGGACTCTGCCCTTTAGCAATTCTGAAAATGTCTTCCTGACATTTTCCCTGTAACTATCAAATGCTTAAAAATAAGTATGTGTAAAAACCTTTTGGGACAAGAACACACATTCCCACTTATTATAACATCGCTGTTATTTTTACCTACAGACCCCGCTGCTACATTCCAAGAGTAATTTTATTAACCCTTTTGGTCTCCAAATTATCCACATGTTACGTTTAGCGTTGTGTAATGGTGATTATTAACAGTAATAAACACTGCAATTATGCATGAAATTCAATTTTTGGAACCTTCTGCCACATGTTAATTACAGATCCTCTAATGGAACTCCTCTGAGGGCTGGCTCCATGTTTCACTGAAATCGCCTCACAGACACGTCTTTGTGATGACTCTCCAGTGCTCCTTGGTGGGGAGTGCTGCTGCTCACCAAAGGCTTTCCACAAGAGGACAGACAACCACAACACCCTCCATTCAAGCGGACCCTTTCAGAAGAAACAGGGCACTTACTCAGCATCTGTGAGTGTCCTGGCCCTTTGCAAGTGCCATCTCCAAGATGACGTTTTTCTGTGACGGTCACAAATGTAAAGCAAGACAAAATCCCAAAGACAAAGATCTCGCGTGTTAATCAAGGAGAATGTCAGAGTTCAAACACATTTAATCATTGGTTCAGTTGACTGTGACCAAGCTGCATATTGTTTTCTCTTTATTTGCCTGACTCTCAGGTGAGTTGGGTTTCTTCTACTGAAGTCCGGTTTTGCCAAATGTGGATGCATTCACCCTTCTCCCTCCTATCCTTGGGTTATGGAAGGCACTCCCTTTTAGTATCTTTGTGGAACCGTGTTCTTCTCTTTGGCCAGTGTGATGGGAGCTCATTGTGCTGGTGAGATCAGTAGGGCCATCCTCAAAAGAGACCGTCAACTCTGCCACAAGAAAAATAGATTTCTGCGCAGGGTAAGCATTTTAACTGTCGGAATTACCCTCTGTTTCTGATCCCTATCTTCCCAATAATGCATTTTTAATAACTGCCCTTCCTAAATTGGTGAAAATTAAAACCCTATTGGGTAATTGATCTTATCTGTAGGAAGGAAACAGGAGAAAGTGGTTAGAACTTTCTCTCAGGAGCCAGGCTGACTTTGGGTTTAAAGACCAGAGTGACCACTTTGCAGCTGTGTAAAATCCAACAGTTATTTAACCTCTCTGTGCCCTGGTTTTTCATCTTTAAATGTGTCACAATGTCCACCCCACAGGGACTTCTGTGGAGAGTGAAATATATTGAAAAATGCTTGAAAAAGCTGGGCACATAGTAGGTACTCAAGCACTAATATCACTGTAGGATTCCATTTCAGGTAGAAAAAACAATATATTATTTCTACCTTAAGACCAAGCATGAGCAAGCAATTCTTCTCCCTCTGCCTGCTGCCATTGTGAATTGATTTTTGTACAATGGAGAGCTCAGCAGGGGTATGTGAGTTTTGGAGAGAGACAGATAAAATTAGTTTGAAGTGTGTCTTGCTCTATACTTGTGGGACAAGGCATGGAAATTCTCCAAGCTTCTTTTCTCACCTAAGGGGGGATTCTATTAACACTGTACTGCCTGGGATTTCTGACAAGTCAAAGCCACAATGCCCTGAGTGCCCATGATGTGCCAGCTCCTTGCCAGCTGTTTCATGTGCACTGTCTCTAGGTAACCCTATGGCTTGTACATTTGTATCCTTTATCATTCTCTTGCTAACAAGAGACAGAAAACACAGTCTTGGATGTGTGATGACCTTTGCCTCCAGACCTAAGGAGCAGACGGTAGGAGGTGCTATGGAAGAAGTCCTGCCAGAGCACATGGGAACCAGGCAGGAAAACAGGAGAAGGGGAGCAGGGACACACACATGACTTGCACGGCGGTTCCCACAAGCTCCTCCGGGTAGAGCACGACTGTCCCTAGTTCCAAGCATCCGTCTTACAGTGTTATCCACAAATGGGAGGTGGAATAGGGCTTCACCCTCAAATTCAAATGTCTAGGAGGATAGCAGCACCAGCTCAGTCCAAAGCCCCCCACCCAACAATACCCCTACCCCCAGGAGCAGAGACAACACTGGTGTTGCACCTGGGTAGGGTCCAGTCTTGCAAAGGGGCTTTTCCCTTTCCAACCTCACTGAGCAACAACATGGTGTCTGAAACCATGAGATGAAGTTAACTTAGCCAGCTTTCTTTCTCTTTCTCTTTTTTTAATCTGAAATGGAATCCTACAATGATGTTAGTGTTTGAGTACCCACTATGTGCCCAGCTTTTTCAGGCATTTTTCAACATATTTCACTGTCCACAGAAGTCCCTGTGGGGTGGACACTGTGACACATTTAAAGATGAAATACCAGGGCACAGAGAGGCTAAATAACAATGGATGTTACACAGCTGCAAAGTGGTCACTCTGGTCTTTTTTTCTTTCTTTCTTCTTTCTTTCTTTCTTTCTTTCTTTCTTTCTTTCTTTCTTTCTTTCTTTCTCTCTCTCTCTCTTTCTTTCTTTCTCTCTCTCTTTCTTTCTTTTCTCCTTTCTTCCTGTCTTCCTTTCTTCTTTCTTTTTTCCTTCCTTCCTTCCTTTTCTTTTTCTATTCTTTTTCTTCTTTTTTCATTTTTAGTTTTTTGAGACAAGCTCTTGCTCTGTTGCCCAGGCTGGAGTGCAGTGGCACCATCACATATCACTGCAGCCTCAAACACCTGGGCTCAAGCTATCCTCCCATCCCAACTTCCTGAAAAGCTGGGACTACAGGTATAAGCCATCACACATGGTTACCTTTTTAAAATTTTGTAGATATGGGGCCCACTATGTTGCCAAGGCTGGTCTCAAACTCTTGGGCTCAAGGGATCATCCTGCCTTGGCCTCCCAAAGTGCTGTGATTACAGGCATAGCCACTTCACTTGGCCTAAAAAGTGCTTCTTAAAAACTAGTGACAAATTTCCAAAAAAAAAAATTAAGTGAGCAAAGAACATGATCAGACACTTTCCAAAAGAAGATACACATGTGACCAACAAGTATATGAAAAAAGCTCAACATCACTGGTCATTAAAGAAATGAAAATCAAAACCACAATGAGATATCATCTCACACCGATCGGAATAACTATTATTAAAAAGTCAAAACATAATAGGTACTTGTGAGGTTGTAGGGAAAAGGAATGCTTATACACTGTTGGTGGGAGTGTAAATTACTTCAACCATTGTGGAAAACAGTGTGGTGATTCCTCAAACACCTGACAACAGAATTACTATTCAAACCAGCAATATCATTACTAGGTTTATACCCAAAAAATATAAATTGTTCTATAATAAAGATGCATGCATGCATATGATCACTGTAGTACTATTCACAATAGCAAAGACATGGAATCAACCTAAATGCACATCAGTTGTAGAATGGATACAGAAAATGTGGTACACGTAGACCATGGAATACTATGCAGCCATAAAAAAGGAGATCATGTTATTTGTAGGAATATGGATGCAGCTGGAGGCTGTTATCCTCAGCAATCTAACACAGGAACAGAAAAGCAAATACCACATGTTCTTACTTATAAGTGGGAGCTAAATGATGAAAACTCATGGACACCTAGAGGGGAAAAACAGACACTGGGGTCTGTCAGAGGGTGGATGGTGGGGAGGGAGAAGATCAGGAAAAATAATGAATGAGTACTAGGCTTAACACCTGGGTGATGAAATAATCTGTACAACAAACCCCCATGACACAAATTTACCTATGTAACAAACCTTCACATGTACCCCTGAACTTAAAATAAAAGTTGAAAAAAGTCAGTAACAGGCAACAAAATTTGTGTCGTAAATTATGATGATGATGAGCAAGTGTGCAAAGTGTAACTGCTTCATTTAACACATACTGAGAATCTTCTTTTTTGAAGATGCCTGGAAAGAAAGCACATTGGGAAAAGCGAGGTGCCACTGGTTCTGTGGCCTTGGTGGTTATGGAGAAACAATTTAGGGTAAGGCAATCACCAAGCAAATGTCTTTCATTGCAATTGCCTGTCTTTTAATTTAGGTTTATTTGGTCACCTAAATCCAACCTCTGTGACTAAAAACTATGGGGAAGTCTATAACAGGTCTGGAACACCTTGTGGCTAACTTAACAGGAAGGGATTGTGTGCACTTCTCCCCCACAGCACATGAGAAGATCATCTGGAGTCACTGCCCTGAGTCCAATGAAGATGGCATTATCTACCCAGTTGACAGAAGGGGACTTTAGCTGAGAGTGACAAAGTCACACAGCCAGTGACCAGTGGAGACAGAGCCCCTGGAAGAGAGGAAAGGAGGTGTGCAAATGTCCTCCCTGTGAGGTTGGAGGTGGCCTCTCACCTTCTACCTTATAAGCACCAACTTTCATCTGTTATTGCTGGATGAAAGAACACGTTTCCTAACAATTCTTTTAAAAAAAAAAATGAGTTTCACTCTTCTTGCCTAGGTTGGAGTGCAATAGCATGATCTTGGCTCACTGCAACCTCCGGCTCAAGGGTGCAAGCGATTCTCCTGCCTCAGCCTCCTGAATAGCTGAGATTATAGGCGTACGCAACCATGCCAAGCTAATTTTGTATTTTTAGTAGAGATGGGGATTTTCCATGTTGGTCAGGCTGGTCTCAAACTCCCAACCTCAGGTGATCCACTGACCTCGGCCTCCCAAAGTGCTGGGATTACAGGTGTGAGCCGCCGCCCCAGCCAACAATTGTTTAAAAATAGAAATTCAGAAAATCATGTCTGCTATTCCTTGATTTTGTTAAAAATGCAGGAAAAAAATATCCTCAGCCATGATTCTATATAGAGACAGGTACCCCAAATCAAATTTTTTATAATCACTAGAAGCAGTTCCACTTCAATATTTGTCATTGGTTTGCTTAGTAGTTTTATGAAACCTTATTTGCCAAAGTATATTTTACACAGTATTGAAAACCAACAAAACTCGAATATCACAAGCGAAAGATGTAAAGTCGTCAGCTTCAGTATGATTATGGTTAATTGGTCATAGTCTCTTTTTGTGTACTTTATGCTAAGTTAGTTAAAGTCACTTTTTATTTCCTTGCTCTAATTACACATTTGTGGCAAGAGCTTTATAAGACGAGTTCATTTTGATGGCGGTGGTGTTGGTGGTGCAGACATTCTATAAAAATCACACCCTTGGACTCCAATTGTGTTAGATCCCATGTGTCTAATTTGTACAGCTGAACATTCAATAAATAAAACATTCAAAAATATTGTGTAGAAAATGTGCCCTTCACCATATTGATTTCTATCAAAGCTATCTAAAACTTTCCAGGTTTGACCTTTTCTTCTGTAAAGACAAAATATTCTCCTAAAGTGACAACATTAAAATGTTATAATGCAGAAAACCCTTTTGGTAAGGTGTGTGTCATCAGGAAATAATGGATGAGGGTTTCTGGCTTGGAGAGCAGAATGTGGTCTGCTGTCCTTGGCAACGAATGAGGGCCTGGGGGATGTGCCCAGACAGAGTCTTGCCACCCGCTTCTCACCTCGATCACTAGCCTCCACTTTCCATTCCTGGGGATCCCTGAGTTCATTGATGTAGTACACACCTCCACATTTCCCTAATTTTTACTAAAGTATTTCATAACTTTGCTTTGACAGCAGAATCATTGGTTTTCAGCATTCATCATCAAAATGACAACCTTAAAAATGTTAAGCAGGAATACCTGGGTAAAGGCAAGGAATATTGGAAAGATGATGATCTGTAGCTGTCAGTTACTTCAAGAGAGGACAAAAGCCACACCATAATTTCCATACGTATTGTGGACTATTTGAACATTAAACATATCCAGAATATTTACTGGGCCAGGACTAAGAAGATGCAGAAGAAATGCAAAATTTAAGGGGCATTAAAAAAATCAATAATCAAGATAAACAATATTTTAATGCAATATTTAGAAATTAAAATAGTTGTAAGGTATCCATGACTAATAAAATATAAAATTGTAAATAAAGACAGGATCAGTATTGCTGAGGTCTCCTTTTGCACCAGTCTCTAGCATAGCTTGAGGCAACATAGCACCAGAGTGCCATCCTTGTAGTAGGTTTTCTAGGCTGAAGTATCAACAATTGCCGTTGTCTGGCTTAGACTTACTATCAACCTCCAGAGCAGGAGGAAGCCAAGGTGGAGAAGATGCTCGAATGCCTGAAAGTGTTTTGAAGACACAGTCTTGTTGTATTTCCAAATATTTATATATATATATATATATATATATACACACACACACACATGATATATACACACATATGTATACATATACATATATATTATCATTTAAGTTGTATATGTTCTTTTAGCTTTCAAAACACTTACATTAGGCAGGGTTTTTTTGTTTAAACTTACATACAATTTCTTTCAAATATCTAATTTTTTTTCGTGGCTCATACAAAGTTTCTGCAAACATGGACTCAGGACAGCCAAGCCATGACCCTATACAAGGCAGTCCTCAGTCTCAGGACTGAGCAGGAGGCACAGAGACACCCAGGGCTCTGCACAGAGCTGCAAGTAACTCAGCCCCTGTGATCCTCAAGCTCAGGTGACTTTCTAGACAGAAGTGCCTGGGAATGTGATGTTCGGAAGTTCAGAGAACTGACACGGATGTTTGAATCCTATGACAGGTATAGGAAGCTTCTCCTAGAGACTTGAACTTTCAGAATGAGAAGCAATATCACATCTTCCATAGGACACATAAGGAAGGGGCTGGGACTCTGATGGAAGCCTGTCAGGCTGAGGAATCAGCACCTGTGGGTCCCATGGCAGAACACAGAATTTGAGCCACCAGGAAAGGGGCTCGAGGCTTTCACACATGGAGGTAACTCTGATTTATTAACTATCACGAGACCCAGATGAACTATTTGTGGGAATACTCTAACACACTTGTTAAGTAAAAAGAACAGCTCTCCTAGAAATGGGGCAGCATAAGTTCTGTATGTCAAAGAAGGTATATAATTGCCTGGAAATTCTCTAAAACCTGTGGGGAAGTTGCATCCTGGAGGACTTGTCTGAAGATAAAAGGGACGAGAGAGAAACCACATTGTGGTTGAGGAATATAACAGACCATGCTTGCAAGACTGAAGAAATGAGCTATGCACATTTGTGGCACAGATCACCAGCATGACAGAGAGAAAAGACACAGTTCTGAGGGGAGATTCCCATTTCAAGGCATCTGCTGGAAACTCATTCAGCTACGATACTGTATCTGATATATTTCAAACTTGCTCTGCTGACAATTTTATCTCCCAGAATGCGGAGAGAGAATCAAAGGCAACTGTTACACTGGAATTAATGCTGAGTAACAGGAACTGGCTGTGGGCTGAAGTAGTAGTGACAGAAATCCTGGGGAAATCTGCTGTGTCACCATGGAGTTTACAGTGACCCCAGAGGGGGTCACCAGCAGGACGAGATGAGCCACTCATGTCACATTGCATACAATTCTGAAAGTCTCAGAAGAGGATGAACAGGTATCAAGGCTTTCAGAAGCATAATTCTGATATATGATGTGGCAATTTCTAAAAAGGGGAGGAGAGAGAAAAACACACAATGAGTGTGCACAGTGGGCTCTCTGATAAATATATATTTCATAACACGTGTAAAAGATGAAAAAGAGGGTTTGTGTGTAAAGAACAATAAGAAAATTTGGATCAAAAACTTTAAGAATTTTGTGAGGGAACTCATACATAAAATGATGTGCAGCTTTTGAAACCAATAAAACAACAGCCACACAAAATATGTAGCCCATGTTTTCAATAATAAAAAGATGAACAGAAGACATGCTGCTAGGGAAAGATGTTCTGAAAACAAAATTCTCCAAAACCTCTTTCTGAGTAGTAACCTGCTGAGACCATTACCCTTCAAATATGTATTTGAGAAAACTAACCTCCTGCAACTCATAATACATAGACAATCTAATGAAATTGGGCAAAAGATGATAAAGGACACTTTGGTAAGAAGATATAAAAATGGTCATTAAGCACATGGAAAATGCCCAGCCACCTTAGCCATCAGTGACATGCAAAGTAACACCAGAATACCACCACACACTAGCTAGAATGACTCATGAATCAATGGTGGGGTAGTCAAGCAATGGAATGGAATATTACTCAGCTATGAAAAGCAATGAGCTCCTAATACAGGTGACAGATCATCGGTACATCAGGCTCAGGGAAAGATCAGGCTGAGTGAAATAACTTTACACAAAATAGTACTAAATGTAAGATTCCATGTATTAAAAGTTCAGAATAAAACAAATCTAATCAATGGGTTTAAAAAATAACCTCCCCCCAAACCCGAAACAGAATAGAGATTATCCTGGGGAATGTGGAATGGGGTTACCTGGTGAACTTTCTGCAGTTCTAAGATTGTATAATGTTCTGTATCTTTAGTTTAGATTACACGGGTATGCGTTTGCCAAAACTCAGTGAACTGACACTTAGGATCTCTGTATTTCATTGAATATCAATTTTATATCTGAACAAAAACAAATATCAACCTCCAAACACGGAAGTTTACAATCTAGTGTGAAATATATGAGAGTAAAAGAATGAAGGATGAATGGATGGATGGGTAGCTGCATGTAACACAAGCATAGGAAAATGTTATTGGTAGAATACAGGTGATGGTTATACTCGTGTTAAATTTCTTGAACTTTGTGGTTTTTTGGAAATCATTTGTGATAAAATGTTGGGAACATATTTATATGGAGTAATTGAAGCTTGATGTATAATAGAAATTGATAAAACTAGCCTGGAATGTCTTACATTAGTACATCATTTTCTAGGTTGCATGTATAATATTACAATGACCTGAGAACCTGTGGATGAAATCACTGGTCAAAATCAGAGAACAGTGAAGATTCAAACATACTTAAGATTGTCAAGTGGAATAAGAAAGTTTTAGCAAAGCTGGATACTGTTTAACATGTCATTTATCCCAATTAAGGATTGTGTATGACTCCCTGTTGTCTTCATTAGTAATCATTTACTGATTTGGGGAATCCTGTCATTTTTAATTTAGACTATTTTTTGCCTGACATAGCCCTTTTTTTCTGTAACAGGATTTAGTTTTCAATCTTTCATTCACTTATTAACTTAGTAATTACTTATTAAGTGCCCACTATGTGTCAGGCAGAGTGGAAAGCACTGAGCAGGGAGTGCAGAGCAAGACAGACACAGTTCCCGGCTTCCAGGAAGTTCTAGTCAAGGGAATGAAGCAGGAAAAAGGAGTAGCCACTACCGCCCTGGTGCCTCTGAGCTGCAGCAGGCCTTGGACACAGCCTCTCATGGTGCACTGCGGTGGACAGCGAATGCAGGCTGTGGCATGCATGGTTAGCTTGATCCCACAGTGAGACAACCCCACCCCTCACGTGACTTTTACTGTCCATGCTCAGTTAAAAGGGCAGCCCAGGTCAGCACAGACTTTCACAAGAACACAGACTCCAGGCCCATCGAGTTTAGAATGAGACGAAAAGGAGAAGTGAGATCCAAGGTGCTGGCAATGCAAGCAGGAGCTCAGAGGGCATCTGCAGGGTGGAGGTGGAGCTGATGCTACCAAGGAGGAAGCACTTTGCAGATGTCCATGTTCCTAGTTCATGTGCCTGGCCCCTGGACAGGTGCTGAGGGTGGACCTGTCTCCCAGCCACATCCAGGCTGTGATTGCACTCCAATTTTAGGTAGCTAAGAGTGGGATCCTAAAAACTGAAAAACAGTAAAAGAGATGTTATATTTGGCCAATATGGCATCTAAGATCAAAAACAGGTGTCAGGTTTTTTTGTTTTTTTGTTTTTTTTTTTTTTTCCCTTAGACTTTCTCTCTCTCTCTCTCTGTCCCCAGGCTGGAGTGTACTGGTGCGATCTTGACTCACTGCAACCTCCACCTCCTGGATTCAAGCAATTCTCCTGCCTCAGCCTCCTGAGTAGCTGGAACTACAGGCGCGTGCCACCACGCCTGGCTAATTTCTTGTATTTTTAGTAGAGACAGGATTTCACCGTGTTAGCCAGGATGGTCTCAATCTCCTGACCTCGTGATCCACCCGCCTCAGCCTCCCAAAGTGCTGGAATTACAGGCGTGAGCCACCGTGCCCAGGTGGTCAGTTTTTAGAAATTATATGATGAGATCCTTTCTGTTATTATAGTTTTCACATCTGACAACTCTACTACCACAATGAAGGACCCCCTTTGTTGGAGTTAATAAGCATTTAAATAATTCAAAATGTAAAGTGTGTTAAATCTACAGATCATAATAATTTATATATAAAAATGCATTTCTATAAAATTTACAATTAAATCATCATAAATAGTAAAGAACAGCTTGATTAGAAAATCAAAAAATGACCCTTTTATATGTTTTGGGGGTCCTTATCCATCATCAACTACAAAGGACAGAGCAACGTAAGGTAGGAGAGGGGAAGTCTTATCTTGTCCTGGATGTGAATTCTATTAACTTCTCTAAGTCTCTGTTTATTTGTTTTGAAAAATATAGACAAAGGCAACGCCAGACTCTTGGGCTGTAAGATGATGTATGTGAATGCTGAAAACAGTGCACATAATGTAGCAGCTAACACTGTTGGCCATTGTGATTATTGCTCTGCATTTGAGTTTGTTTAAAACTAAAAGGAAAGCATGTCTTCACGGGTAATGAGCCATCACCCCATCCAGTGGTGATAACACACGTTGTAGACATTTGCCCAGTTCCCACCCAACCCTTCCTGGGAGGGCTCTAGTCTTCTCCTAGTAATAGGAACCCAGCCAGAACCGGGAGCCAGTCAGGTATGTCTGCTCAGTTCCACTATAAAATACCTTGGAAATATTAATAAAACAATGAAGATGTTAGCTTGGTATCCTGATGTTAAAATACACGGAAATAAACATGTCTGTTTAAAAGCAACTAAATGATAGATTAATGAAAATGAGGAGAAAAGAATTGGTGATTAAGATGAAATAAAGACATTTATCTCAATGACTCTAATCCATCTTATATGAAGGCAGATTTCAGCATGAAAATGAGCACTTGAGGCTGAGAGTGGCTGCTTGGTTTACAGCTCTGACCCCTCACACATCCCCAACTATGGCAGGAATTACCAACAATACAGGAACAACCACATAGTGGGTGCGGACATAGCATGTTCCCCATGGAGAAATCTTTCTGATTAACTCAACATTAGCAGGGCCCACAATGCAGACCGTGGTGCCTCAAACCACTTGAAGACAAACACAGAGTGTGGCGCTTCTCTTTCACTACTTTGAAATATCTTATTTTAAAAGGAAGACTTCAATTTGTTCTCTGCACAACAGAAATAATTTTCAAGTTGTTAACCCAAGAAATATGTATTTTTTTATTATTTAAAAGGATCAAATTGAATTTATTTAAATTCATTGACTCTAATTGTGGCTATATTCACTTAGAAGGAAAAATTGTCTTCCAAATGTTTCCATTTTTCCAATTGGTTTGTTAAACAAGGTCTTTATAACTTCCAGTTTATAGACTTGGCCTCATGCTTTAAAGTGCTGGATCTTGAAATGTGGCCCTGTTTGACTCTGGGAATGTTCTTAGGTGGCTGTGATGAGGTATCTGGGCCGTGAGCTGGTACCCCTGCTCCCAGCCAGAGGAGTACAAAGCAGCTGTTCCCAGCGTGGTGACCCCCCACCCGAGCACTAGGGGACATTTGGTGGCATCTGGGGATGTTTTGGTTGCCACATTGGGGAAGGAGACAAGGGAGGTCCCAGAGACCCCACTGCCCATGGAACAGCTCTCCACAGATCAGCATTTCCTGGCCTCCAACGTCAAGAGCGCCAGGGCTGAGCAGCGCTGGCTTGAAGGAAGGCCAACCCAGGACCAGGTCAGAAGGTGGAAGGAGATTTCAGACGGGGGCTCCAGCGTTTGTGGACTGCCTTCCCTGGTGTCCAGAGAGGGTCCCACATGGGGGACGCAGGTGCACCATCTCCTGTGCATTCCTTTCCTTCTAGCTCTTGGCAAGTTACTTTTCTCTTGACCATATACTTTCACCAATTTAGTAGATTTCCATTTCGTTGGCTTTGTAGTAGATGTGTCATTATTTTTAGTGATTAAAATAACTAGGTAGCTTTAACAACCAGGAAAATGCTATGTCCCTGTGGTCTGCGTCTGATTTTGAAACCGGTGTTTGCTTCTGTGCCTCCATAGCTGTCCACAGATGTTCCCTTCTCCTTTGCTATTGGCTCTGATTTCGGCTCTTTCTTTATTTTTTTTCTTTTTTTGAGAATGGGACTCACTCTGTCTGCCAGGCTGGAAACAGTGGCGTGATCTTAACTCACTGCAACCTCTACCTCCCAGGTTCAAGTGATCCTTCCCCCTCAGCCTCTCGAGTAGCTGGGACTACAGGTGCACACCACCATGTCCAGCTAATTTTTGTATTTAAAAAAATATATTGTAGAGACGGGGTTCCTCCATATTCCCCAGGCAGGTCTCAAACTCCTGGGGTCAAGCAATTGACCCACATCAGCCTCCTACAGTGCTGGGATCACAGTCATGAGACCCCATGCTCGGCTTTCAGCTCTTTCTTTGCACTTCCTCTGAGCTGTCTTTTTTTTGGACCAACTCAAATAATAATAACTATTATTTTTAACTCTGGAATTTTGGCAAAAGGTATTTGCTTCGTTGAATTCCCACATGTGTTATTATTTTAATGATCATTTGTGTATTTTGTCCCACATGTGTTATTATTTTAATGATCATTTGTGTATATTCCTCAGGACCTACTCCTGTTAATGCTGCCTTTTGGTCAATATGAGGAAGGAGGCCCTTTTAAACAGCAGTCTGCACAGGTGTATCAAATTGCAGGAATACACGTTATACATTCACACACACACAAACAAACACACAGACGTGCACACTCATATCCTGAAGATCCTAACTTAAATATTTAAAAATACGTTTTTCTTCCTATTTTAAAGACGCATCCCTAAAATATACAACTCAGTGGTCTAGCTGGGGTTCAAAGTATTTCAGAAAATGCTTTTAGGGATCTCAAATCAGTGGCAAGAATTTCTGGTGAGACACTCTAGAGCCCCTGGGGTGAGCTACCAGGAGAAAGATGAACAACTAACCTCCGTCAGGGTAAAAACAGAACTTACGTTTTATCAAGAAAGCGAAGAGGAAGGTGATGGAGACCATCCTCCCTGAGTGCATCTGTCTCCTCTGGTTTCCGTTGCTGCTTTCGGGGAATTTCCTGGGAGGCTCCCGTCCCCTAGGGGCAAATGTCCCCTCGCCTGTGATGGGAGCCATGGAGGCTGGCTGAGTCCCCCCAACCTGGTCTGCTCTTTAAAAGATTCCTCAGAAGCATCATATTGAAGAGTCCCAGACACCAGACCCCTGGTTACATGATGAGAAACCAGAGGTGCAGAGAAATGAAATGACCGGCCCAAGGACCCACGGGCTGGTGAGTGACAGAACTAAGTCTTAAACTCAGAATCGCTGGACCTCAGCCTCGTGTTTTTTCACAGGCTTCCTCTCACCCCCTCCAGGGAAAAGAAAGACATTCCTTTCCAATGACTCAAGGTCTGAGGTGTTACTGCCTCTCCTCCCACTTTCCCGTCTTTGAAAACCAGCGTCAATTTCAGAGCCTGCTATTGGTCTATTCAGGGATTCAACTTCTTCCTGGTTTAGTCTTGGGAGAGTGTAAGTGTCCAGGAAATTATCCATTTCTTCTAGATTTTCTAGTTTATTTGCGTAGAGGTGTTTATAGTATTCTCTGATGGTAGTTTGTATTTCTGTGGGGTCGGTGGTGATATCCCCTTTATCATTTTTTATTGCGTCTATTTGATTCCGCTCTCTTTTCTTCTTTATTAGTCTTGCTAGCGGTCTGTCAATTTTGTTGATCTTTTCAAAAAACCAACTCCTGGATTCATTGATTTTTTGGAGGGTTTTTTGTGTCTCTATCTCCTTCAGTTCTGCTCTGATCTTAGTTATTTCTTGCCTTCTGCTAGCTTTTGAATGTGTTTGCTCTTGCCTCTCTAGTTCTTTTAATTGTGATGTTAGAGTGTCAATTTTTGATCTTTCCTGCTTTCTCTTGTGGGCATTTAGTGCTACAAATTTCCCTCTACACACTGCTTTAAATGTGTCCCAGAGATTCTGGTATGTTGTATCTTTGTTCTCATTGGTTTCAAAGAACATCTTTATTTCTGCCTTCATTTCGTTATGTACCCAGTAGTCATTCAGGAGCAGGTTGTTCAGTTTCCATGTAGTTGAGCGGTTTTGATTGAGTTTCTTAGTCCTGAGTTCTAGTTTGATTGCACTGTGGTCTGAGAGACAGTTTGTTATAATTTCTGTTCTTTTACATTTGCTGAGGAGTGCTTTACTTCCAATTATGTGGTCAGTTTTGGAATAAGTGCGATGTGGCGCTGAGAAGAAACACTGGGGCCTATCATGGGGAGGAGGGAGGGGGGGAGGGTTTGCATTGGGGAGTTATACATGATATAAATGATGAATTGATGGGTGCTGACGAGTTGATGGGTGCAGCACACCAACATGGCACAAGTATACATATGTAACAAACCTGCATGTTATGCACATGTACCCTAGAACTTAAAGTATAATAAAAAAAATAAATAAATAAATAAATAAATAAATAAATAAATAAAAAGAAAACCAGCATAAGGGGCATCACTTACATGAAAAATTGTATGACTCTCTGGAAGATGCGAATGTCTCTTTTCTCTGAATTCCCATAACATCATTTAATTGGTAAGTTGATCATACATATCTATTTTATGTATTGCCTCCCCTAAATTATCCTTTTGAAAATACGTAATGTATTTTTAAGTATTTTTATTATGATTTCTAGATAAATCAACAAGAAAAATTCATAAATATAGCAATCACAATCCTGCATAAATATATGCACACATAAATGACTTTCACCTAAAATCTCAGTTAATGGAGACATTTTTGGTTATTCACTGATTTAAAGATAAAATTTACTATCTAAATTTGTGACCATAACTTAATTGATTTTTAATGAAAAATTCTGGTGATGGTTAATAAACCTATATAGCTCTCTCTAGTTCACTGTGCCAGTGTTTTAACTTCTAAAAAAGCCTTCTTCAAAACAATCCTTTCTCTCTTTAAAAGACCCCATTTTCATGATAAATTTTATTTTTCAATAGCTTCATGTGTCATTTTGTACATGTAATGAATTTTCCTTTGTAAAGTGAAGGTATTATTATAGAAATTTAACAAAACATTAGACTTTTGCTACATTTGGAATGTATTAAAAAACAAGATTTCTATGAGGTTGAGTGTATATTTTGAGAAAATACTTCCTAGGTAAAAGTCTACTCTTACTACCACTAAAATGAATTCCATGTACCCATGGGTGGCTATTGGAACATTGGTCCAAATTGTGTATCATTACAATGTGTTTACTCAAGTGTAAAGCCTTATATTGAATTAAGGTCTAACTGACAAAAATTGGAAAAAAAAAATAGTCAAATAAGGTTTTCAGAATTAAGCACAAAGACTATTACATATCATGGCGGCAAATACTAATAAACAAGCAAATTATTTTAGAGAAAACTAGAAAATCAGTCAGCAACGTGATAAACTATCATAAGCATAATGCATTCCAGTCAACACTCTTGGCAAAGATACTAAAAGAGGAGATGGATTGATGCTGTCCTTGCTCCTCAGAAAAATCTTTACAAGACTGGAGACCTATCATAACGAAATCATTCAAATAAAAGTAGCATTTGAGGGTTTGGTTCATACTACCATACTCTCTGGAATCTGAAACATCATTAATTCAACCTGTTCATTTAATTCTGGTGTTTTAGGATAAATATAAAAATTCGTACCTCAGAAACATTACAACATATAGAGCAAACCAAAGTGCTACAGATTGGCAATGCTACCTACTCAGGATGGCAAGAAGTCATGAACAAGAATATCCACTGAATGCTCCTTACAGACCTGTGGGATGTCATTCAAATTCCACAGACCACCCAGGGCATATGCGTGAGCGGGCAGGACAGGCACTGGGGAGGGGACACTTGAACAGAGATAAAACTACCACTCATAACATCACAGCAACAGCAAAGCCTGTGGGATAAAAGGGATCTCACTTAATACCCACAAGCCCTTTGAGGACATAAGACACGGAGAAGTGTCCTAAATGGCCTGGTTAGTAAGGGTAAAGTGAGATTGAATGCAGGCTGTTGGACTCCAGGGAGCCAGCTTGTGATTCCATTCCTGGGAGGGGTTATGCTCTGAGAACTTAGAAATTTATTTTAGTTCCCCTTTTCCTTGACCAATAATGACAAAAGACACAATCTGCTTGACACACACAGATGGCGACTCTACTCATCGTGGTGCCTGTGAAGGTGTTGGCGTTGACATTGCTTGTCCCGTGATTGCTCTTGTTCAATATGCAAACCTCTTTTGTTCCACCCCAGAGATGACACAAGGGTCAGTGTAGTTGTTGGAAATGGAGTCTCTGAGCTAGAAATCATGTTCACGTAGACCCCATGGTTTCCAAGGAGTTAATCTCGGTGACAGTGGGCAGGAGACACCCCAGAGTTGAGTGGGCAGACTGGGGTTCACAGCTCGACTACTGCTGTGTAGTGGAGGCTCTGCCCCGGCGTCCTGATGTGTGTGCCACTTTCATGGCTGATTGCTTGGCGTTTGCACAGTTGAGAAGGAGAGCTGTCCACAGGTCTTCTGCAGTATTTGGACAGAACTTTAAGCAAAAGGGGAAACTTGCTATTATCTTCTGCCTTGGAGATAGATATGTGTTAAAATGTTTGCAGATATTATTTCATTAATTGAAAAATTGAGGGCAGAACACATACAAAATCTTGAAGTTTGGCTCAATCCCTTTGGTGTATCTATACTGATTAAACAAACCAGATAACTTGAAAATTCCTTTGCCTGTCATATTTGTATATACAATCTAATTTCTTGAGAGGCATAAAAGTCTATGTATTGTGACAATGATTTTGTGGGTGAAAAGGTGTATCTGAAGATAAGAAATGTTTGCAATAGTTTAGTTAATAATCTGTTGAAAGCTATAAGATTTGTGTATGTTCTTTTGTAAAGAACTGGCTTAAATTTAAAAACACAACTTTGTCAAATGACAAATTAATATAATCATTTAACAAAGCTAGAGGGAAGTCTTGAGCATTTTATGTGGTCCCGTCCTCCATGTAAGAGGAAAAGAAGAGCTTTGGCATAAAAGCCAATTAAAGGGGGAAAAAATAAGAGGGGAAAAAAACATTCAGGATCAAAAATATTTAGTCTAGATACTAATGTACAGGCTTTCTAGTGCCCAAGAACATGTGGCTTCTCCAAGTCTATACATCTTAATAACAGCCCTCACACCATCTATAAGACACATCACATGAGAATACATATTTTTTTATTCATGGGAAGGGATAATCATCATTTCAGATTTTCACATGATGGCATGGCAAGGGTGACAGGAGATAAATGATGAAGAGGAAAATCCACGTTGGTGTGAGCATGTGCGGATCCAGCAGAAATAAAGGTCCTCCATGGGCCTTCAGCCACAGGGATTCTGCGGGATGTCCTGCCAAGCGACTCAGTGCAACAGTCACATCCTCTCTCAGTGTTGTTCTGCTCATGTGTGCACTGGGTCCAAGGGAAGAGAAAACCGTTCTCAGAGAGCAGCGAATGGCGGAAGCCATCAGCTCCTTTCCAGATGGTCACTGGTGTGTTAGGAAAGGCACATGCTTAAACAGGCTTCATAAATAACTTGGGTAATATACTGACCCCAAGCTTGTGCTTTTCTTAATCTTTTTTATACATGGATGTCATACTGCAACTTGGGTTTTCAAGTAAGAATTTGCCCTAATCGTTAATTCCTCTTGTGTTTCCCTCTGCAGTGAGAAAAAAGTATTTAAATGATAGAATGCCATTGTTTTTGGCATATTTGTCATGAAATCTTTGCCCGTCCATATGTCTTGAAATTGACAAATGGGATATAATTAAACTAAAGAGCTTCTGCACAGTAGAAGAAACTATCAACAGAGTAAGCAGACAACCCACAAAATAAGAGAAAATTTTTGCAATCCATGCATCTGACAAAGGTCTAATACCCAGCATCTTTAAGAAACGTAAGCAAATTTACAAGAAAAAAGCAAGCATCTCCATTAATATGTGGATAAAGGAAATGAATAGACACTTCTCAAAAGAAGACATACATGTGGGCAATGAACATATGAAAAAAAAGTTCAACATCACTGATCATTAAAGAATTGCAAAACAAAACCACAATGAGATACAATCTCACATCAGTCAGAATGGTTATTATTGAAAAGTTGTGACATAATAGGTGCTGGTGAGGTTGCAGGGAAAAAGGAGCACTTCTACACTATGGTTGGAGTGTAAATTAGTTCAACCATTGTGGAAAACAGTGTGATGATTCTTCAAACACCTAAAAACAGAATTATTGGACACAGCAATTCCATTACTATGTATATACCCAAAGGAATGCAAATCATTCCATTACAAAGAGACATGCACACATATATTAATTGCAGCACTATTCACAATAGTGGAAACATAGAATCAACCTAAATGCCCATCAGTGATAGACTGGATAAAGAAAATGTGATACATATGCACCATGGAATACTATGCAGCCATAAAAAGAACAAGATCATGTCCTTTGCAGAAACGTGGATGGAGCTGGCAGCCATTATCCCTAGCAAACTAATGCAGGAACAGGAGCCCAAACACCACATGCTCTTACTTATAAGTGGGAGCTGAACAATGAGAACACATGGATACATGGCAGGGAACATCACACACTGGGGCCTGTCAGAGGGTGGGAAGTGGAAGGAGGGGGAGAATCAGGGGGAATAGCTAGTGGGTGCTGGGATTAGTACCTGGATTATGGGATGAACTGTGCAGCAAAGCACCACGTCACACCTTTACCTATGTAACAAACCTGCACATACTCCACATGTATCCCTAAACATAAAAGTCAGGGGAAAAAAAAAAAACATAAAAATCAATAAATGGTGGAATGCACACGGAAAGGTACCTGAGAGGTGAAGGAAATGGTGACCCATGACCGAGTGAATGATGTCACAGATGCTGAACAAATGTCAATTGTGAGCCTGGTGTGGAGCTGCTGCCCCGTAAACCAGCTTGTCTCTCCAGATGACCCCTGTAGATTGGAACTCAACACCGCAGTGAGGAAAGCCCAATGTTGCCCACATGCCCCACAGAGAAACCCACCAGGAGCATGTTGGGACGTTAGGAGTGTGAGCCCTGGAGACAGTGACGTGGCAGGGATCCAGGTGCTCCCGGCTGTCAGCCACAGGGCTCTCCCCAGGTAGCTTAATGCCTCTTCCCCTTAATGTCCTCATTCGTATGGTGGGACTGGCAATACAGCATTTGTGGGGCCTCCGTGTGAGGAAAGCACGCGTGAGCAAGGCTACCTACCATAGCTCTGGCTCATGAAAATCAGTCAGGTATCAACACTCTGATCTGGGAGAGAGAAAGGGAAGGGGTGCTTCCAGAAACACTTGAAGCCTGAGCTGGCTGGTCTTTAGAGATGAGCAGGCCTGAATCTGTGCAGCATGGGGGTTGGCAGGAGGGTCCTTGGAAAGCCACACTCCAGTCACCTGTGGGTCAGAGGATGTGCAGCGCTCCTCCTCTGCTGGGCCCAGGTTGAGAGTGGGCATGGCAGCTGATGCTGAGATGCAGGCAGGAACCACAAAGCCACCTTCCCTGCCCCATATCCAACCACAGCCAGTATGGCCACATGTTTGCACATGAGACAAAACCACCTTTGCACCAGCAACCGTTTCATGAATTCTAAGGTGGTAGTTTTTTGTTATTGTTTATTATTATTATTATTATTATTATTATTACTATACTTTAAGTTCTAGGGTATATGTGCACAACGTGCAGGTTTGTTACATATGTATACATGTGCCATATTGGTGTGCTGCACCCATTAACTCGTCATTTACATTAGGTATATCTCCTAATGCTGTCCCTCCTCCCTCCCCGCTCCCCACAATAGGACCCGGTGTGTGATGTTCCCCTTCCTGTGTCCAAGTAATCTCATTGTTCAGTTCCCACCTATGAGTGAGAGCATGCGGTGTTTGGTTTTCTGTTCTTGCGATAGTTTACTGAGAAAGGTGGTAGTTTTATTTCTAGCGACAGTTACTCAAGAATAAGGAGTAATAGTAAGTGACTCCCATGAATCCAGGAAGACTTTAAGATAAATTGGTGATGAGCTAGCTACCAGGTATCTATATATGCCTCGGCGCTGTGTGTGTGTGTATATGTGTGTGTGTGTGTGTGTGCATGTGCACACGTGTGTGTGTGTGCCCATGCATGTCTGTGTGTTGGGGTGGGGTGATGAGAGTCAGAATGTACGTGTGTGTGTATGTGTGTGCATGCCTTATGTGAATGCAGCTTACCTTACTTTTTATTTTTATTTTATGTATTTATTTTTTGAGACAGGATCTCACTCTTTTGCCAAGGCTGGAGAGCAGTGGCATTCTCTCGGCTCATTGCAACCTCAACCTCCCAGGTTCACGCGATCCTTCCACTTCAGCCTCCAGAGTGGCTGCGATTACAGGTGTGCACCACCTCGCCCAGCTATTCTTTTGTATTTTTAGCACAGACAGGATTTCGCCATGATGCCCTGGGCTCGAATGATCCTCCGGCCTCGGCCTCCCAAAGTGCTGGGATCACAGGTGTGTGCCACTGTTCCCCGCCTGCTTCTTTTATGAAGGGCAAAAGAACGATACATTTGCACCTGGGACCCGAGTGTCTTTTGAAATATCGCAAATCTCCCCTCAGGAGCTTTGCTTTGGAGGTAGGCAAGTGAAGAGGGATTTTAATCAGATGTGCGTGACACACTGGGATCCATATTTTAGATGGATTACTTTGGCTGCTGCGTGGACAAGCCTGAAGATGGAGAGCTTCAGTGAGCAGGTCACCTGGGTGGCTGGAGCAGGAATTCAGCCAGAGTCAGGAATGTCTGCAGGATGCCATGGGGGTTGTGCCTGGAGGAGTGAAACATGCAGACGTGACACGTGATATCTTCCCCTTCACCACATCACCCCCTGACCTGAAATCTTCAATGTCCCCTTGTCTAGAAAATCATCAAAACTCCTGGGAATGGCAGGCATCTACTCAAATGCTATGCCCTGGGGGGGATTTCTGAGGCCCCCAGATTGACCCTGTCATTCTGGCCCTCATCACCCACCCCCAACACACACACACACACACACACACATGCACACACACATGCACACACGCACACACACACACAAACACACTGCATCAATCCCTGCTCAGTTTTCCTTCCGATGCCTTCCGGGTGTCTGAGATGCTAGATACATTACCTATTTATTTCTTGTCTGTCTTACTTCTCAACCCCAGGAGAGGGTATTTTCAGGTTTATTTGCTGCTATTCTGGGCTGAATTGTGCCTGTGCTGAAACCCTAACCCCAAATTCCTCAGAGTGTGAGTGTATTTGGAGATAGGGGTGGGAAGAGGTAATTAAGTAAAATGAAGCCATGAGGGTGGACCCCCAGCCAACCCGCCTGGTGTCCGTATAAGAAGAGGAGATGAGGACGCAAACCTGTATGGAGGGATGACACTGTGAGGATGCAGGGAGAAGACGGCGTCTGCAAGACAAGGAAAGAGACCTCAGAGGAAGTGGCCCTGCCCACACCTTGATCTCAGACTTCTGGCCTCCAGAACTGAAAGAGAAGAAGCTCTGTGGTTTAAGCCCCTCGTCTGTGGTACTTCCTCGCCACAGCCCGAGCGAACCAATACAACTGCTACCTGCTGGTACCCGGAATGTGGCCCAGCACACAGCAGGGGTTCAGTAAGCAGCTGTTAAGTGGATGCGTGCAGCGGCACAGAGCCCACGGCATCTACCTCTGCATCTCCCCCAAAACCTGACGCTGCTCAAGTGATTCTTTCTCCTCCATCTGCCTTCTTCTAAGGATCCAAGTCATCTCTGGGTACCCGTCGTCCTGGGCAGGCTCAGGCCCAAGCCCAGAATTGCAGCATTCCAGTGCCAGTCATGTTCTGAGTAGGTGCTCCAGGTGGAACCTGTGAGGGCAGGACATGGAGGAGGAGCCTGCCCCAGACAGATCTTGTGGGAGCGCTGAACAGTGAGCTGCTGGGGTACCTGGGCTTTGTTCCTCCCCCTGCAGCCAGTCCTTGGATGCAGGCTCCTGGGTGGGTGGGGCCTGGAAATGCCCAAACTGCTGCCACTTCTGGTTTTAGGGGGCAGGGAGCGGTTCAAGGGCCCAAGGGCCCCTGAAGAAACTGACCAGTACTATCCTTGAGCAGCAAAGCACAGGCCATGGCATGAACCTCACGAAGCTGGTAAAGGGTATCCAGGGGGATCTGGACTGGGCACCTACCCTGTACACTGCAGCCTGAGATCCTGCCCTAGTCTTCTTCTGAGCCCTAGAGAGCCCTGCTGTTTGCTTCTAGGGCCAGTACTCGATGCCTTGGCTTTAAATGTGTCTCATTAAGACAGGTGCATCTGTCTCCTTCACTAGAGAGTATCGTCCAGGTAGAGTCCACACCTGATCTATCTGATGTTCCTGGCGTGGTACTATCCCTGTGGTGTGGCAGGTGGGTGGCATATATTGAACTGAACTAAGGACATGGATTGATGACCGATAGAGGCATTCACCTTGCCTGTCTAAGGCAATCCCAGGGTTGCTCACAGTCCCGTGCATGGCCCTATTTCACCCAACTTCTGCGGAGTTGTGCAGTTAGAGAGTTCCATAGCAAATACCTCAGGAATTTTCCAGAAACATAAACAAACTTTCACTTATATCAATAACGGGACTGCAGAGAATAAAAAGGCTGATAAAAGTAGCTCCGTGTATTTCATGCAAATAGAGTTATTTAGAATGTGCTTCTAGAAAGTAATTTTAATTATTATAACTTACTAGAGGGGTGTCAACTTTTCAGCTTAACAAAGACGAAGTATGTAAATACACAGAACAGTGTGAAATGCATCAAAGTAGTGCAGAGTCTGACTCCTGTGAGAAGGCAGAGGGTTTCTTTGGTTTGTTTATCGTCTGCTGTTTTTGATCACATTATCTCCATGAAGTAGAAGTAGAAAGTGTACCAGGGGATTTCCAATCTATGCTGTCTCATAGGAAGGTCTCTTATAAAGAAAACATTTTTGAGATTCTAGCCAATGATCATACTTTCCATGAAAGTGACAAAGATTTCTTTACATTCAAATTGATGTTTCTGAATTATTAAAAAACAACAAACAAACCAAAACGTTCCAGTCAAGACATTGTAAGAAGCTAAGAGCACAACACATGTTAATGAGGAGTTGTGCACTTCTGTATAAGAGCTGACGAGTCTGTGAAATGTGCATGCACACACATACCTCCACATGTATGAAAATACACATGCATTGATGCTGTCTTACTTTTTACTAATAAATTCTAATGTACCCCATTTCTAGATTGTTCAAATTTATATCTATTTTTTCTGCAACCTGTACCGCCTCATTTTTCTTCCCCAGAGCCAAAAATGTCTGCCTTAGAAAATCACCTTCAATGTGATACATGACCAATATATAAAACACCTCAAAGGTTTCTTCATAAATTAAATGGTATCCTGTATGTCAAGAGAAGAGAATAGCATAGTGTCCCAAGCATATTAGGCACTGGGTAATTTTTTTGTTAAAAGTACTAAAAGATGCAAATAATTCACATGAGGTAAAGGGTAAAAATTTTAAAAAATTAATCTCTAAACTTAACAAAGTTAACCAAATGTTAACAGCACCAAATAAATCAAACATTGGAAATCCTTTCAAATGGCATTAGTTACTAATTAAAATATTAATTCTATACATATTTGCACACATATAATACTGGTGAATGTGTAGATGCTGATGCAACTCTTTCAATGGTGTGGGTGTAAATTGCCACACTTTCTTGGTGGACACTAACTATTCGAATGGACCCCCTTCTTAGCAGCACCCAAACTTTCTTCGGTGGGGTCACCTCCCTCCAGTTTTGGTTAGTGTTGGGGGAAGCATCGTTGTAACTGCTTGTCTCTCACTCTCCTCAGTGCAGAGACAAGACTCTCCCTCCCCTGTCCCTCCCCAGAGGCTGTAATAAGATGTGGTTTCCTCCTGTGCTCTGAGGCTCCCTCAAACCCTGCACAGGCAGAGCAGATGGACACGGGCAATTCAAGTGGAAGCAGAGATTCACCATGTGTCTACTCTCAACAATCTGGAACATTCTTCCCCTCTCTTCACCCCCTAAGCCCATTCTCCAGCCTCTCAGAAATTCTCTAAGCCTGTAATATCTGTCCCACAAACTTGCTTCTGCTTAAGTTACCCTGGATCAGCTTCTGTTGCTTCCGATGTCAGATGGAGATGGAGCACTGTAAAAAAGTTTGTCACTTTAAAATAACACACTCCAGGGAATTTACTGTACGGCAGTTGTCTCTTTGATTTGAAACCTGTTTTTTTCTCTCTCTTCCTTTTCCTCCTCTCCTCCCTCCCCTCTTCTCTCTTCCTCTCTTACCTTCTTCTCTCTCTGCCTCACCCCTCCTCCCTCTCTCTTCTCTCTCAATCTCTTTCTCTGTCTCTTTCCTCCTCCCTCTCTCCTTTCTCTCTTTCTCCTCTCTCTCTCTTCTTTCTCACCCCCTTTCCTATATCTCTCTATTTCTGTCTCTTTCTTCCTCCCTCTTCCCTACCTGCTTCTCTTTCTCTCTTTTTCTGTCTCTCTCTCCTTCTCTCTCCCCTTTCCTCCTCCCACTCTTCTCCCCCTCTCTCCTCTTTCTCTCTCTCTCTTTCTCTTTCTCTGTCTCTCTCTCCTCCTCCCCTCCCACCACCTCTCCAGGACCTCCCTTTTTCATGTCACCAAGTTCTAGAAACTTGATGGCCACTCAGGTCCCTGGAGCTTCATGATGAGTATTTATATCTCATTAGAATGAATAAGCACTTCAGAGGCTTTTTTGTCCGGAACAAGGGGCTGGGTCTGTGCAGGCAGCTGTCCTTTGAAGATTTCTGATCCATGCATCATTCTCTTCATCCCAAATTATTTTGTGTGGTCATCATTGCAGTGTAGTCATTTCTCTTCTCAGGCCAGGGCTTTTTCAGCCGAGTCGACCAACCCATGTTCTCTGTCCTCTAGTCTCAGGATTCCATGTTACCAGTCACAGAAACATGGCATAAGTTATCTGAGGAGTGAAAGGGTGGGGGGAGGGGCCGGGGGGCTGCCTTTGAAGTCTCAGTCAACTTGGGTCACTGCATCATGTTGGGGTCTCTGCAATACCACTGGGACTCGCCCCTTTTCCTGACCCACCCTCAGCTCCACCCTACTGCTGAGGCAGCAGCCAGCACGTGGCTTCACCATGAGACCCTGGAGGTTCAGGCTTTGGTGGACGGCATTGGTGTCCACCGCAGATGGGGACTGTGATGAGAAAGAGGGGAAATTAGAATGATGAAGACTGTAAACTTAAGTCCTGTAATAATAAATTTAGCAAAAACTGGGACACAGGATCTTCCCCAGGCTCTGAGTACAAATGTGAAAAATAATACACAAGTGGGCAGTTAATGCTTTGTGCAATGGTGTAGAAGGAATTTATGCTTTTTTCTTTGTAAATTTCATTTAAATGTTATACAACCATTTTCACCCTTTAATATTTATACTAGACTATTCACACCAGTGAATCATGACCACAATTCTTTCTGTTATTTATTGATGCCTTTGGTCCAATTATATGAAAATATTCTAGACCATTCGACCAGAGTAACACTAGAAGGAGGGAACTGGGTGTGGGTTGCATTTGTGTTTATTTTTTGTTTGTTTGGTGTGTGTGAAAATAAAGAATCCTGGATCATACTATGGCCAAACATTTTGTTTTAATTCTTAGGATTTTCAGAGACTCATGAGAAATTTAATTACCTTTTAATTAAATAACACTTCCCCTGCAGAAAGAAAACCAAAACCAAAAACAAAGTGACATCCTGAAACAGTTTTTGTCTGTGCAGTTACTCCTTCTGTCCCCACAGGCACACAGAAATTTCTCAGCAGGGAAACACCATCCTGCGATACCTCAAGGTCCTGCAACCCCTCTGTCCCTCTAAATGATGCTGCAGGTCCAGATGGACCAGTCTACACTAGCTCCAGGCATCAGGTGACTGAAGAATCCCAATCGGGTTGTGCAATGGTGCAGTGGAAAGCTCTCCAAAGCTGCCTCGCCAGGGGCCGGGATTCGGAACCCAGCTCAGGAGCCAGTGCCAGGCAAATTCTCAGCACAATACTGCAAAGTATGACTTGCTTGGCCTTCGATTTTGCCCACTGGGCTAGCCCAATTTTGCAGAGATAATGGAGGTCAAGTTTTCAATTGTCATCCACCCCTTTGACAGAAACTGCAGTTTTGTTGTGCCTGTTACAGAACTGGAAAAATAAAAAAAAGAAAGGAAGAGAACCTAAGATATCGCTTTTTAAGGTATTACGTAATTGGAAGTAGTGTATTTTACACATTTCTGATGGTTTAGGCTAAACCATTTGTGTAAAGCACCAAGACAGGGCTCCATAGTTGGGTGCCATGGGTCTGCAGCTACTCTCAGGGATAAGGTTCAAGGCGATAGGCTTATTGATCAGTCTGCATATGTTCTGTAAGGCAAAACTATGCCTGATGCAACAGGTTTAACATGATAAATACTATCACGGCTGTACAAATTCTTAGTAAGCAGAGAGAATACAATCTGCAAAATTATTTTAGAACAACCCGGACCATTTTCCTACCTAAATTAGTAACTCCAGCCACAGCAAAGCCAATGCACCACCATAAGCAAAAATTTCTCTCCTACTGCTAATTGAACCATCTCCTGCATCTGGGATGTCCCTGTCCACTGGGGAAAAGTGACAGAAGATGCTGGAGGTGTGTGGATTCCACATGCAGAGACCCAAGTTCCTGGGATCTTTGCCGCAGGGTATCACGTCACCACTCGCTATGTGCTGCGTTTTTAAAACTCTCTTAGAGAATGTTTACTTCTCACTCTCATCACAGATTTCTTGGCACCAGGTCAAGTTTGCTGTCCGAGCACTCTGTAGCTGCTTTTGATAGGCAACAGAAGGTTTTGAATTTCAGCCGTTTAAACGTTTTCAACTGTTTTCTTGGTATCAGTAAGTGAAAGTTTCCTCCTGTGGTTAATATAAAAAGAGTGTGACTTTCTGAAGTCCCGGAGCCAACGCTGCACTGCACATCAGCCCTGCCTCGGGAAGGCTGTCCTGCCGACCCGCAGACATTAGAGGCAAAACCAGGGGAGCATCTTTACTCCCGAATCTCCTGTCATGTCCAGAGTCAGAACTCTGGGCATGTCACGCCCTGGGCCATGGGACATGCATATCTTCATTTCATTTTTTTTTTTTCTTTTTGAGATAGAGTCCTGCTCTGTCCCCCAGACTGCAGTTCAATGGTGTGATCTCAGCTCACTGCAACCTCTGCCTCTCAGGTTCAAGCAATTCTCTTGCCTCAGCTTCCCAAGTAGCTGGAATTACAGGTGCCTGCCACACGCCCGGCTAATTTTTTGTGTTTTTAGTAGAGATTGGTTTTTGCCATGTTGGCCAGGCTGGTCTCGAACTCCTAACTCAGACTCTCAAAGTGTTGGGATTACAGGCATGAGCCACCGCGCCTGGCCACCTTCATTTCTTCTTAATTCAGTTATGTACATTGACTTCTGCTGTTTTTCTAAGCCTCCCTCTCCTTCTCCTTCCCCTCCTTTCTCCCCTTACTTTTTGTTCCCTTCTTTATCTTGTTAAGGTCATATTATTTTATTTTATTTCTAAGTTCTCACTTATAAGTAGAAGCTGAACCATGAGAACATATGGGCACAGGGAGGAGAACAACACACACTGAGGCCTGTTGGGGGTGGGGTGGGGGGAGAGAGAGAGCATCAGGAAAAGTAGCTAATGCACGCTGGGTTTAACACCTAGGTGAAGGGTTGATAGGTGCAGCAAACCACCATGGCACACACTTACCTATGTAACAAACCTGCACATCCTGCACATGCACCCCAGAACTTAAAATACAATTTTATACAAAGAAATGATTCTAATAAAAGGGATTCTTATTCTTGTGCTATCCCTTAATATGCCGCAAACTTGTGCTTCAGGTTGTGTGGTGAGTCTCAGGTGACTATGTGTGTGGGTGACTGGAGGTAAGAGGGCACCAAATTCAGTAAAGAAAATAAGAATTATTTTTCCTAAATTTTTGGACACTTATCACTACTAGAACAGAGGAGCAATGGCTATCTAACATCCCACTAACCTCTACTGTATTAATCATACCCATTGCCACCCTTTTCATCATAGAGTTCTGCACATCAACAAGGTCATTTCCCAAACAGATGATTTTTGGAACTGAGAAAAGGTTCTCAGAAATCATGAAAATAGGTCACAGTCTAAGTAGGTGCATGTAGCAAGCCAATCAGCAGCAATATGGGAAAAGAGAGGTTGCATTACAATGAAATGCAGAAATTCCTTGTTTCAAGCCTCTTCACCTAAGGATTTATGTTTCCTAAAGTTTGGATTTGAGACCTGGTGAAATTATTATTTTTTTTCAGGGGTGGGTATGAGAGATGAGTGCTTACATTCTTTTAACAGACTGGGATTTGGAGAAACCCTCCTTTTCCACTTCTTCCTGTGCCAGATGGCTCTACCTTCGCAGGTTGCTTGCAGTTTTGTGCATTATTTAATTTTAGTTTCTGTTTTCACTCAGATAATATATTTAAAGTACAAAAAAGTTCAAAGAATGATATAAACACCACCACTCGGAATTAATGACGTGGTATCAAACATGTTCCCAAGTGTCTTAAGAAAAGAGGCATTAAAAGTTGAAAAACAACAAGCAACAAAAAGCAGGAAAGGGAGAGCTAAGTAAAAGAAGAAAGAAAACGGATCTGTTGATAGCCTAATATGCATTTCTAAATTTCCTGTTCTCTGCTTTTCCTGATGTGGGCACTGTCATTCTTATTTAGCCATCAGGCCGGTATCCAGGGTCACCAGGGGCCCTCAAACGTGGTGCTGGCCTTGGAGACAGAGCTCGGCCTCAGCCTCCTGGCCTAGTACTCCCCTGATCCTCCCCACTGCCAAACACTTACAATGATCACAAGTCAAATAATTCTGAAAAGAATTGCTCCAAACCTTAAATTCATTTATTTTTCTTCTCGCCTTGTCTTTACCCTGCAGGGGTCCTGAGTTTCCTCAATGGCATTCTAATCCATGAGTGTTCAGAGAGAGCAGGTGGGCTCCCCTCCCCGGTGCCTTCCGACCAGCATCTGGAAAAGGATAGTCAGAAACGCAGTGAAAATTACGCCTGCAACCCTGGCAGGCAGGGAAGCACTTAATAACTTATGTGGGTGTCAGGGCAAGGGAGCCATCCGCAGAGCAGGGTTCTGATGGACCATTCTCCACCATGTGATGTTCATTTTCTCCACTGAGATTAAAAAAGAAGACGAAAGGAAAGAAAAGTGCATAACCTCCTTGAAAAGACAGCTCCTCCTGCCGAAAATGTGTTGCAGACTCGGTCAGTCAGGTGGACTTAATTGGAAGGCACTTTCTTTTTGATGGAAAAAGAAGAAGAAAGATTTGTAAAATTGAACCCATGTTAACACACTCGCATCACACAAGGAGCTGAGTTTTGATCTGCTTCGTGCTGAGAGAGCGGGAAGTAGACCAGAGTGTGTCTCAGACTTTCTAAGTTCAGCTCTAAGTTATAAACATCCATCTACAACTTCTTGCCGTTCTCACAATTATGCTACATAAAATGAAGATGAAAAGGTGACTGTAGTGAAGAAATACATTTCTAAGTCCTCGCAAAGCCGTGATATTCTATGAAAGCAACATTCATGGAAGCGCAGCTTGTTACATGTGTTCTGTGTGCCGTGCTCTCGTGTGCACCAGAAATGCTGACTGCACAGCTTACTGTGTCCTGTGTGCCGCGCTTCTGTGTGCATGCGGAATGCTGACCGCACAGTTCCTAAGTGTGTTCTGTGCGGCACGTTCTCGTGAGTACGTGGAATGCTGACCGCACAGCTTACTACGTGTGTTCTGTATGCCCCAATCTCCTGTGCACGTGGAACGCTGACCGCACAGCTTACAAAGGGTGTTCTATGTGCAGTTCTCTCATGCGCATGCACAATGTCCATGGCACAGCTTACTAAGTGTGTACTGTGTGCTGCGTGCACGTGGAACGCTGACCGCACAGCTTACTACATGTGTTCTTTGTGCCACGCTCTCATGTGCGTGCACAAGGATAACTACACAGCTTACTACGTGTTCTGTGTGTCGTGCTCTCATGTGCATGCAGAATGCTGACTGCGCAGCTTACTACCTATGTTCTCTGTGCGACGCTCTTGTGTGCATGCGGAATGCTGATGAGACAACTTACTGTGTGTGTTCTGTGTGCCACACTCTGGCGTGCACGTGGAATGCTGACTGCACAGCGTGCTACGTGTGTTCTGTGTGCCATGCTCTTGTGTGCACGTGGAATGCTGACCGCACAGCTTACTAAGTGTGTACTCTGTGCCATGCTGTCATGTGCATGCACAATGCTGACTTCACAGCTTACTCTGTGTGTTCTGTGTGCCACGATTTTGCGTGCATGTGGAATGCTGACTGCACAGCTTACTAAGTGTGCACTGTGTGCCACTCTCGTGTACACGGGCAATGATGACTGCATAGCTTACTAACTGTGCTCTGTGTGCTACACTCTTGTATACATGGGGAATGCCGACTTTATCTCAGCTGATGGCTTACTTTCCTTGTTCATTTAACACTGGAAATGTTAGGACTGATTCCTCCATTTTCTCTAAATCCAAGTGCATAATTGAAATCGGCCCTACTGTTTTTAACTTTCTGCGGGGAGCGAGGCCCAGCAGTCCATCTGTTATGGAAATTTTTGAAAGACACAGAAGGTACATTATTCTTAGCCAAAAGGATTTCTCTTGGTATTTGAAATTGTTCTCAGTCTTTCATCCTTTCTTTCCTTGGCCTCCCCAGTCCCCATGTTGTGACCATATGCCTGAGATACACACATTGCGAATTTCCCGTTTGCTTTATGTTGGGGCCAGTGAAACTCTTCAGTGACTCAGTGAGGTTTCTCCTAGTAAGATTCCATCCTACGTTACCTTGAAACTGGTGGATGGCTGTTTTAATGATAAGGTTATCAATATATAGAAGGAAAAGGGTAAAGAGATCATGTTACACAGGTATTGCAAGCATGAACAGCTCTGTTGTTTTAAGTGGGAATTTGGTCAATCCCAGAAAATGGCCGACCAGCCATATTTGCAAGGTGATGTTTACGTCTGCAGTCCTCCGTGAGGGTTATGCGACTGCCTGTCAGATGGCTATGCCACCCTCTGCCTGAGCATCTGAGAGGGCCTTGTCTTTCATTTGTCACTTCCATTGCTTCAATTTATTATCATTTAAATTGGATGCTAAATTGTAACATGGCTATGCATGTGTTATAAGTCATTTGATGATATCCAATATCGTTGAAAATTTCTTAATTATTTTGCACTCAAAATATTTTAGGAAGTGTATAGCACATATAATACAATGCTAGTTATGATTATTTATAATTTAAATATTACCATGAACAAGATAATTTGAAGACATTAGTAAACGTAAAGACAGTGTGCCTGCTATTTCCAAGAAACTTCGGTGGTGTTAATTATATTATTCCTTGTATATATACAGTATTCCCTGTATAAAAATTACACTCAGTTTGTAACCAGGTTGTCTTTTGAACCACATAAAAAGCTTTTTTTCTGGTACAGAGGAGAAGTTCAAATGCTGAAATTCTGTTTATGTGTAATGCTTGCTTGACTCAAGCAGTGCAAACGATGAACTCAAGCAGTCCCAGTAACGACTGTCCCCATGACTCCAGACCTGCAGAAAGAACGTGGAAGCTCTGAAAGAGTCACAACCAGAGTCGACACCCAGCCTCACTCTTCATGACCCGGCATTTACTTGTAACGGTGGACTTTACACACCACCCGCAGCAGCCTGTGAAGTTGGGAGAAGCCACTGACATTTTGTCCTTCCTCACGTTTCAGTGTGACGAGCATGCGCAGAATACTTGCCCACTGCGAGGTGCGACAGGGAATGCTGGTGACTCAAAGACCAGGGCCTAGGTCTCTTCTGGGCACCTCTCCCCATTTATGTTTCTCCTCTTCACTCCTGATTCCTTTGCATTCTCCCTTGCAATCACTTTAAATTCATTTCTTGATGCAACTTTTTTTCTCAAGCTAATTTTTGTGGGACACTATGGATATCTTTTGGACTCACTGGAATTTTTTAAGGTAAAGAGCATTTCATAGACCAGCGGCTTTGCTGGACAGGAAGGGCCGAACATAGAAACGACACCAGTCAATGATTAAAACCAACTTTCAATGGAGTTGCAAACATTCCTTATTAGTTTTCTTTAGCATGAGTATCCCACATATGAAATCCTCCACTTGCTTCTGCATATGGGGACAATTGCTACAATCAAAACATTTCAGAAAAGTTGAGGAATTACTTCACGAGGACCGTGTCATCTTGATGCATAGATGCAATTACTTCTGCATCTGAGCCACTGTTATTCACTTTCCCATTGGTTAGAAATTAATATCATCCCTCCACTAAACCAGCACTTCCTTGGATTTTTCCTTTTGTATTTTAAAGACAGTTCTCCCTGCACAATTGTAAACTCTGTCTGTCAGGTCCCTGTCTCCAACAGTTCCCACCCTCTGCTCTGTGGCTGAAGAAACTGAACATCTGTAATCATGCTCTGGGGATGGTCAAGGTGAAACTTCTGGGAGTTCCACATACCCCTGAAGACCTGCCCCCATTCCACACTTGCCAAATATTGCACATATGCAAATTAATACAGAATCTGGGTGATTTTCTATTCCAAAAGGAATCTTCACATCCACAATCATCATCCACTTTTTAAAAATGCTGAATGACGTGTTTTGACTGCCAAGCCACCAGCACTGACCAGATTATCATTACCATGTTTGACTTTTTCAGCATGTTGTCTGATTCAGTTTGCCATCTTAGTTTTTTGTTTGTTTGTTTGTTTGTTTGTTTGTTTTAGATCTGATTACACCAATACTGACAACAGTAATGACAACAACAAACTTGTGGGGAGCTACGTGTCCCGTGGCCTCTCGTCTGAGCTCACATCGCTCTGGGGGAATGTGTGACATTGTCATATGTGGCCAGTACACAGGCCAATAATGACCACTCAGTGCCCCCACAGAAGCCTGGGAACTGAACTCCAAAAGCAAAGTCATTCTAATTTTTTACCACTTTGGTTCATACATTTTAAGTGGCTAATTCTCCCTGGTCCTCCTCAGTTTTCTGGCAACTGTGTGACCTTCAGCAGGGATGGCTCATCCATCACGCTTTGAACTTTTCACTTCATTCCACGCTCGCTTCAGCTTTGCAAGGAAACCTTTGTCCACAGCCCTGTTTACTACACACGAGGGAGCCTCAATCTGTGTAGCTGTGTAACACAGGAGAGGCCCAGGTACGGCCGCAAGGATCGCCCATTTAGCACCTTCAAATCTGAGTGCAAATGGTCATCCCTAAAACTCACTTTGTCCATCATCGCATTAAGTAACGAAAATTAGGCCTTTACTATATTTTTGATAGAACCCAGTTACTGTATTTGTAATAGTGAGTTTTTGATAGGAATCTGAGAAATTTCCTTAGCATCATGTACATCAGAGATTTGTTCACAGCAAGAGAGGTGGGTGAAAAATGAACTGGAAAAGTTATTTGGTGTAATATAAAGCACGGTTTATAAACACTGAATCTGGCTTTCTTCTTCTCAGACGTAGAGCAGGGGAGATAATCTAGGATTGTGCTCCTGGAATCTTCGAGTAAATTCTGCTAGATCCATCATGTCTCCTTGGAGCAAAAAGTAAACCCACCTAGTCATAGATGCATAAGGAAACACACAAAAATATTTTCCAAATACAAGACCAAAATGAATTTGCCACTTATTCTTCAGAAAACAAAATAAAATGATTTACTGACTAGAAAATGCAGCTTCCTAGAGGTCTGGCTGTAAATGACAGGTCCTCAAATACTTGGCCCAGAGCTTGGCTTTGGGGAGAAGAGGTTCCCCAAAAAAAGAAAGCAATGCTTGGTTGATAACTCCATCACATCTATTGTAATTTGCAAGGAGAATAAAATTGCTCTAGACTTCATTTCAGACTGTTCAATTATGTGCAAAGAATGAGGATGAAAATCATTCCTAGAAAGACATACACAACATTTTTAAGATGGTTATCATGGGGTGGTGAGATTATGTGTAATGTCTAATTCTTTTTTTTATAGTTTTTCTACATAAATAAAATTGCATGCAATAGATAAAAATGCAGATATGATTGATATACTACTTACATTGTATGGTAATTAACCAATTTTTAGTACCAATTATTTTTGGATTAGATTTGTTCTTCTCTCAAAGTTCACTATTGTATGACCACAGAAAAAATCTTTGGATGAATGATTTTCAATTGACTCATGAATATCCCAGTTTCATGCATCAAGTAAAAAGCAAGAAGCAGATTTTCACACAGGCTCTAGAGATAACAAATGACAGACCACGAAAAATCAAGTATAATAGATTTGAGAAACTTCTAAGGCTAATATCTTCTCTGAATTTCAGATAAGCAAATGGTAGCCATATATAGTAATGGTTGATTTTAGGTGTCAAATTGAAAGGGTTAAGAAATACCCAGACAGCTGGATAACTGGGAATGCATTGTTTCTGGGTGTGTCCCAGAGGTGGACGTTTCCAGAAAAGATTAGCATTTGAATCAGTGCATTGAGTAAGGAAGATCTGCCCTCATCCAAGGTGGGTGGGAACCACGAATCAACTGAAGGCTGGACTAGAACAAGAAGGCAGAGGAGAGGAGAGGAAACTTTGCTCTCTCTTGTGGAGCTGGGAAACCATCTTCTCTTGCCCTTGGACATCAGAACTCCAGGTTCTACAGCCTCCAGATTCCAGGACTAGAACCAGCAGCCTCTCAGGCCCTTAGGCCTCAGACTGAGAGTTATGCCATCAGCATTCCTGGTCCTGAGGCCCTAAGACTTGGACTCAGCCGCACCATTGGCATCCTTGGTTCTCCAGTTTGCAGATGGCCTGTCATGGGACTTCTCAAACTCCAGAATCATGAGTGTTAACTCTCTCCTGATCTGTCTATCTATCTATCTATCTATCTGTCTATCTATCTATATATCTATCTATCTGTATGTCTAAATATCCTTGTATCTATATCTCCTATTAGCTATGTTTTTCTGGAGAATTCTAAAACATATATATAGTATACACACACTATATATACACATGCACATATATATACACACATATATATGCACACATGTATGTGTGTATATATACACACACACGCACAGTTAGCCCCCTATATCTGTGGGTTCTAGTATTATAATCATCTAGAGATGATTTGAAGCACCTGTATGTAGGAGGAAATGAACAGGTTATGTGCAAATACTATGCCATTTTATATAAAGGACTTGAGCATTCATGAATTTTGGTACATGTGGGAGATCCTAGACCTAAGGTCCCTTGGATATTGAGGGACACTTGTGTGTGTGTGTGTATCTCATATATTACATATATTAAGATTATATGTAAATATATATTCACATACGTTTGCTTCAATTTAGCAAATTTAGCCTGGGTTCTAGGTGGTGGTTGAGAGCACCATCATTTTTGCATCATGGGGTGAAGGGAGAGCAGGAACCCCTCCTAATTCAGGGATCTTCCTAGTACTGCTTTCAATCAAACACTACTTCCAGGAGCAAAATCATTTCCTGAGATTAAAGTAAAATCAAGAGGATTAGAAGGGATTTAGAATCTCAGGTATAAAAATAATCCCCCTGAAGGAGAAGAGTCCTCAAAAGCAAGTAGATTTGCAGTATGAGTTTATCAGAAGTATCGGAACATCTGAAATACAGAATCCTGATATGTTGATATTATTTATAATACCTTATTTAAACCTCCAAACAGTCAGTAATGTTAACATCATTACATCTCATTTCAATAAGGAAATAGGAAAGGTAGTTAAATGACATCAAGATCATTAATGAATTTCAGATTCATTAGACGTGTCAGGCTCAGTATCCATAGTTTTCAAAGCTACAATGTCCTGTCCTTTCTTGCTGAAAGGGGCTATGTGGCTCCAAGATTTAATGGTATCATGGGGCTTCTATCCATCTGAGCTTAACTCTATTCTGGCTTATGAGGCATTTAGGTAGGTACTTGTCAAATGGGCAATATAAAAATAAAAGCATAGCCAGCTAGAAACTGTGATAGGTCCCTTTGTGGAATAAGGACTAAAGTGATTTATTTATTAAGTTATTATGTTAAATATTTGAAGAGATCAACATTTAATTTAAAAAAAAATCTGTTGAGTTTGAAATGAGCTCATGGATTATGGATATCCAATTAAACAAGTGCATTAGAACACCTACTGCATCTTTGGATGAGATAACTCTTTACCTACTCATTGTAAAACTTCATTTCTAGAATTTCAGCATAGTAAATTAACTATCACCCAAATATTTGGCTTCTCCCATAAAGAAGTAGAGCCTCTCTATTTTCCCACCCCATGAATCTAGTCTGGACCTCTAGACTCTTGGAAATTATGTTATGTAAATGCTCTGCATAGGAAATTAGACTCCTGAAATCTTCTAGCTCTGATAATTAAGTCACCCCAGAAAGAACCCAGGCTATTCTGCTGGAGACATATGGTGGATTACAAAGCAATAGCAACCCTGGACAAGTGAGTGAGGTGAGGCCATCATAGATCATCTTGTCTCAGGTGAGACACCAGATATGTGACTTCAGGTGAAATCAAAAGAAAATTCTCCAGCAAAGCCCACACCAAGTTGCTAGGCCCAGAGTCCTAAATAAATGAGTGAGTTGTTTGAAATGAAGTTTTGTTTTTATTTTATTTTTTTATTTTTTTTGCATGAGATGTCACACAGCAATGCACGGCTGGTAATTTACAGAACAATAATATTTTATGAGTTATGCATGGTGTAAGTATTGTATGAATTATGCATGTGTAAATTATTGCACAGTTGCAATAGTAGAAAAATATCAAAACTTGCTGCAATAGTAGAAAAATTAACTTGAAGGGGCTTTAACTTTTAACAGCAGATGATGTTGCAAATGCGTTCTCCTTTTTTTTGGCGGGGGATAAGGGTGGGGAGATGGAGTCTGGCTCTGTTGCCCACGCTGGAGTGCAGTGATGTGGTACTGCCAGCTCTGCCTCCCAGGTTCAAGTGATTCTTCTGCCTCAACCTCCCGAGTAGCTGGGACTACAGGCACATGCCACCACGCCTGGCTAATTTTTGTATTTTTAGTAGAGATGGGGTCTCACCATATTGGCCACGTTGGTCTCAAACTCCTAATCTCATGATCCTCAGCCTCCCAAAGTGCTGGGATTGCAGATGTGAGCCACTGTGCCCAGCCACCTCCTCCTTTTATGATACTCTTTATTCATTAGTAAGTGAGAATCTTTTGTAATGAGATGATCTGCTGTGGTTACATTTTTATTATTTCTCTTCTCCAGTGAGAGATGTCAGAACTCTTTATGTAGTCTTTGAATCTGGCAATATCAGAGGAGAGGTGTGGACCTCTTGATATCACCTGTGGGCTTTTCAGATAAGGGGGTTGATGATGGTGAGTCAAGAAGGATGAGTGGACGACACCCGAAAGTTACTGAGAATAATGGACAGAGTCATATGATTTAAGGAAGAGAATATCATCAGAATTTGTGTGGGTTTTTAAATTTTAAAAGAATCTCTGCCCAAGGCTTAAGTTGAAATTGCCAAAGAGAAGAAAAGGAGACGCTAACTCTGTGTCACTAAGATGGCAAATTTAAGACTTACTCCTAACTCAACGTCCTTGGGGTGGACTGCGACTCCTGAAACCTTGGGAGCCTGTAGTGTGAGGCTTAAAATTAAAGGCCAATATTATGAGCCACCTTGAAATGTGATAAAACTGATATCACTATCTCTTTTTTATTTTTAGTTTTTAGACGGAGTCTTGCTCTGTTGCCCAGGCTGGAGTGCAGTGGCACGATCTCAGCTCACTGCAATCTCCGCCTCTGATATCACTATTTCTAAACACAAGTTATCTTCCCCATTTGCTTCAGTAGACAAAGTCTTCTGGCCCAACCACCCTCCTTATCCAGGGAACCAGGTACATTCCTGTTTATCCTGGAGTGGTGGGTCTCACATTCTTGCCCACCCACAGGATGATTCCAACAAGCCAATGACAGCCTCCTCCAGTGTGATGGTCTGAATGTGTGTGTCTCCCCAGCTTCGTGGGTTGAAATCCTCACCCGCAAGTTGCTGGTGTTAGGAGGATCGGCCTAGGTAGGTGATGAGGTGGAGAGGCACCTCACGCAATTCAACTTTCTGACAAGAGAAAACAGTAAAAATTAGGGCATAGCCTAGTTCGTTATAAAAGAAAGCATCCATTTTATATCCCCTTAGGGTTTTATTTTATTATGGGGGGAGGGAATGATTTCAAAGTGCTTTGTCTCAAGAAATGTATGAATTTATTGGGAATTTCCCTTCAATAAATGTCACGTTCTCAATTTTTTTTTTTTTAATGACATTAGGGTTTTTAGAAAAGAGGCCCCGGAGAGCTAAGAGAGCCCCTTCCACCACAGGAGGACACAGTGAGAAGGCACCATCTGTCCACCAGGAAGAGTGCCCTTGCCAGACATTGAATCTGCCAGTGCCTGGATCTTGAACTTTGCAGCCCCTAGAACTGTGAGAAACAAATCTTTGTTGTTTACAAGTCACCCAGTTTATGGCATTTTGTTACCACTTGTCCAAACGGACTAAGACACATGGGAACCAGAGGCCGCTCCAGGTTCTTAAAGCTTCCCACAGATGCTGTTTGTTCACTCTGTTCCCACATGCAGTCTCCATGTGGCCCCATCTCGTGTGTGATGATTTCCTCCCTCAGGCTGTGAGCATATGTAACTGCTAACGTGTGGTCTACCTCAGCTGTCCAGTCATGTATTTTACCATCTCCATAACCAGAGGGTAGAAATTCCTTCCTCACCAGTGGGGTAAAGAGGTGGTGAAAACAGAGCCCCACACTGAGGACAGATAAAAGGGAGCATCCCCACATCAAAGAAACTGGATGGCTTGAGAAGCAACCTGGACCAGCAAGCCAGGCTTAGGAACAGACCGCCTGCCTTTCAGATGGCACAGCCTAACTCTGTCACAACAGTGGGGCCTGGTCAGTTGAAGCAAAGGTGATGCGTACAGATCAGATTCCAGTGCTACCTCTGCTTGACTGTAGATATAAAAGCGGCCTGCTTCTGGACTTGACTTTGTAAATTCTCTAGGATCTTGGACAATTTCTACCGAAGGGTGTGATTTAAGTGATTACTTGGATGTGAAAGCTAAGGTTATATTTGCCTCCTGAATCCAAGTTGCAACAATAGTAATTCTTCCACCAAAATGTTCCCAGACACTTCTTTAGAGACATGGAGTTGAGCTGCCCTGTACCTTTAGCCAGCCATCCTGGACACTGATGCCCAGGCATCCTGCTGTGCTCAGCTGATACTCTCCATGAAGACAGCATCTCAGTCTCTGTGCCAGATACTAGGGCTAGAGCTCAGATATGCTGTTTGCTCCACCACAAATGGAACCAACACTGCAGTCCCAGTAGCAGCTTGAAGGTCAGCAAATCTTACTCAGCCTCCCATCCTAGGCACTCTTGCAGGCGGCCCACATGCAGATCTCCCTTGTCCCTCTCTCTGTCTGTGCTCTCATAGCCACGCGAGGCCTTTGCCATGTCTCCTGGCTTCCTGCTTACTGCTCCATTCTCTTCTTATTCCATTTTAATTTTTACTATTGGCTTACTAATTCATTAGTTATACCTTTCTATTTTACTGGTTGCCCTATAATTTTGTTCTGTTTTGTTTTTGAGATGGAGTCTCACCCTGTCTCTCAGGCTGGAGTGAAGTGGCATGATCTCAACTCACTGCAATCTCTGCCTCCCAGGTTCAAGTGATTCGCTTACCTCAGCCTCCCGGGTAGCTGGAATTACAGGCATGTGCCACCATGCCCCACTAATTGTTATATTTTCAGTAGAGACAGGGTTTCGCTGTGTTGGCTAAGCTGGTTTCAAACTCCTGATCTCAGGTAATCGGCCCGCCTGTGCCTCCCAAAGTGTTGGGATTACAGGCGTGAGCCACCACACCCAGCCTGCCACATAATTTATAAAACACATATTTGACTTATAACAATCTGCTCTAAATCATATTTTAACCATATGTGTACACACACACACACACACATATGTGGTTTAACTGTATATAGAGAGTGTAAGAATCTTACAGTGGCATACTTCCAATTCTTGACTCCTATACTTTGTACACTTTTCTCATAGTTTTATTTATGCTTTAAATTTCTAACGTGATTAATATTTTTACTGTATAAAGTAAATTACTTCTGGAAGAAATATGTATTGTACATTGACATTCATATTTAGCATTTTTGGTCATTTTTTCTAGAGATTTGAATTCATATCTGGTGTCAATATTTTTCTGCCTGGTGAATATCTTTATCATTTCTTATGATGCATATATGCCACCCTTGAATTCTCTTGGTTTCCATTTTATTTTTTTAAGAAAATCTTAATTTGTAAAACATATTTTTCTCTGGGTAAATAATTCTTTTTTTTTCAAAAGTCTTTTAGTACTTTAAAGATGACATTCTATTGCCTCTTTCTTATCTTGCATTTTCTGATGAAAACTGTGTTGTTTCGTATATCTTTGTTACTCTGTGTAATGTGTTTTCTTTCTGTCTTCATCACTTTTTATTTTTCTTTGTTTTTGGATTTCAGTAGATCAGGTGTGACATGTCTAAGTGCTTTCTAAAATAATTGTATTTAATCTTGCTTTTAGTTCTCCGAGCTTCTTGGGTTTAACGTCTTTCATTATTTTTGGAAAATTCTTGGTCACTATCACTGCTGTTTCTTTCCCTTTTCTGATTCTGCATTTTTAATTGTCATCTTTTAGACTGCCAAAATTGTCCGACAGTTTATTCTATTACTTTTTTTTAACCTTTTCCTTTTCTCTTTTCTCTATTGGTTTGCATAATTTATTTTAACCTATATTTATTTTCCTAAGTTGTTCCTAATGTACTAATAAAGCCAATAAATAATCAGAGATAAAATTTTTTAATCAGAGATAAAAAGTATCTCTGATTTTTTTTATTTCTAGTATGTCAATTTACTTATTTGTGTTGTTTCTATCTCTGTAAAATTTTCCATTTCCTTATACATGTTGTCCACCTTCTTCCTGGATTTTCTTTTAATACTTATGGTTATTTTAACACCTCTGTATGATAGTTTTTACTCCCATTATGTTTGACTCTGGTTTCTCAGTTGCTTTATCTCTGGGCCATGGGTTGCTTTCTTCCCATTATATAAGCCATAGACAGAGAGAGAGAGAGAGAGAGAAACAGATAGAGAGAGAGAGAGAGAGAGAGATAGAGACACAGATAGAGAGATAGAGAGAGAGATAGAGAGATAGAGAGATAAATAGAGACAGATAGAGAGAGAGATAGAGAGATAGATAGAGAGATAGAGATAGATAGAGAGAGAGAGAGATAGAGAGAGATAGATAGAGAGAGACAGAGAGATAGAGAGACAGATAGAGAGATAGAGAAGGATAGAGAGAGATAGAGAGATCGATAGAGAGACAGATAGATACAGAGATAGATAGATAGAGAGAGAGATAGAGGGAGAGAGATAGATAGATATATAGATAGATAGAGAGATAGAGCGATAGATAGAGACAGAAAGAGAGAGATAGAGAGACAGATAGAGAGATAGAGAGACAGTGAGATAGATAGAGAGATAGATAGAAAGATAGAGTGATGGAGAGATAGATAGATAGAGAGACAGAGAGATAGAGAGATAGAGATAGATAAATAGATAGATAGAGGCATAGATAGAAAGATAGATAGATAGGGAGATAGAGAGACAGATAGACAGAGATAGATAGAGAGACAGATAGATAGAGAGATAGAGAGATACATAGATAGAGACAGATAGAGAGATAGAGATAGAGAGATAGATAGATAGATAGAGAGATATATAGATAGAGAGATAGATAGAGATAGATAGAGAGATAGATAGAGAGAGAGATAGATAAATAGAGAGAGATGGATAGAGAGAGATAGATAGAGAGACAGAAAGAGATAGAGAGATAGATGATAGAGAAATAGAGAGATAGAGAGATAGATAGGCCATATATAATATATGTAATATTGTATATAATTAATATATACAATTATATGCATTTTATTCAATGGCAGATGTTGTGTTTAAACAAACAAAGAATGGAGACTGTGGTCACTCATACATAGCTGGGAACAGGCACGTCTTCTGGCAGGTTCAGTGTAAGGTGCTGAGTCAATCCATCAGGAGTTGAGCTGAGTGGGATTTTGTTGTTGTTACCATTGTCTTTGATGCCTCACACGTTTTGAATTCTACCGGCAGTAGGTCGTAGTTACTTTGAGCTTACAGCGGAAGATTAGTTGCTAAACAGTTTTTCTCAGTGATTCCTCTCTTAGCTCCCAGACAGTCCTGGACTTCATTGCTGTGGGGTGGAGAGTGGGGGTCTCTCCATGTTCTTGCCTCTCTCAAAGTGGCAGACAGCTCTTGATTGATAGTTGTTGTTAGGCTTATGATGGGGACGGGACTGAGTATCTCTTGGCTGAGTCTAGCTTCTGTTTTAGGTGGGCCTCATGCACTTGAGCCTTGGTGGGGGTAGGGGTGGCTTTTTCAGCACAGCCGTACCTGTTTCCCATGGCAGTCAATGTCTTACTTGTGCGTCCACTTGGTCTTGGGAAAGAGTTTTCTGATTGTCCTGCCAACAGTAGTAGTTCTGTGCTTGGTACTGGTGTAGGATGCTCGGCCCAAGACTGATTATTGCTCCTTCTTTGCTCCAGTATATTTACTTATACCTTCCACAAGGAAAAGTGGACCTCTGTTCATGTCCTGGAAGCAGGAGGGTTTGGTGCAACCTTACTGACCTAAGTCTTGCTTGTAGAAGAAAACATCTGGGGAAGCCAGTTGAGTTCTGTGCTCATCCTCCAAGAGCCTCCAGTAATTCCTGCATGTCTGTGCTGATCTCTCAATTCTCTCCTGCCCCTAACTTTTCTCATGAGCCGTAATGAAGGCCCAGGGAAGCATGGTTCCATGTGAGTATGAACTCGGTCTGTTTCTGAAGCTCACAGCTATTCCAAACTAACATAGCGTCCATCACTGGATATGCAGGAATTTTTCTTAAGTTATCTGATTTCTCAACATCTACTTATAATAGGGCCACTTGTTTCTCCTGCACCCTTTCCTGGTGCAAGTGTTCATTTGCTTGCCTCTACTTGGAGGGATTTATTTATCTTTGGTATTCTGTTTCCTTGGTTGTCTGGTTACATCAGCTCTCTTGTGGCCTGGATAAAAATGTGACTGCCAAGATCACCTGACTTCTTCCTCTTATTAAGTTAGAAGCAGAACTCTTTACTCCTTTCTACATTGCAGGTGGAAGCAGAAGCCTAACACATTGATGATAATTGACTGCTCTGTCCATAGCACCAGAATAGTGCCTGGAACACAGCAAACACGCAATTTTATTTTATTTTATTTGAAACGGAGTCTCGCTCTGTCTCCCAGGCTGGAGTGCAGTGGCACGATCACGGCTCACTGCAAGCTCCACCTCCCGGGTTCACACCATTCTCCTGCCTCAGCCTCCAGAGTAGCTGGGACTACAGGTGCCCACCACCACTAATTATTTTTTTTTTTCTATTTTTACTAGAGACGGGGTTTCACCGTGTTAGCCAGGATGGTCTCGATCTCCTGACCTCGTGATTCACCTGCATCGACCTCCTAGAGTGCTGGGATTACAGGAGTGAGCCACCACGCCCGGCCAATAAATATTTTTTAATGATAAAAGACACAATGGAAAAAGAGGACCCATCATGAAAACATACTGTCATTAAGATATTCTATTTGGTTCCTAGAATTTTGACATAAAATGTGCTCTGATGCTTAAACACCAGGGTGGTATACACATTGACCTTGCATCGTGTATTTAACAAAGGAGTCTCTTCTTAATCCTAATTCTGCACAAAATGTAAAGAAGATGCAAAACAAAATAGAAAGTCTCTGCTTACTGAGTTGAAAGCGCTGTGAAGGAGTTACAGTAAAGCACCCTCAAACCTAGTTGGGGATTTGTATGCAATGATTCTTGTTCTTATCAAATCAGATAATTCTACAACATTTCAAGACATCTACTCATTCCAGTCAAGGGTTCTCATGGGCTGTGAGAACAGAGTGGCAGGGACATTTCCATTGCCTTGTAGAAGAAGAAAATTGACTCACAGCCTGGATGAAATCACCTAATTTTTCATAAGCAAATAAGGACATGCACAATTATCATCAAATATCACAGAACTGGCGTTCACTGAAATTCATTGTTCTGTTCCCACATTAAGATAATATCCCAAGCGTTATTAATTTGTTTGGTGCATAGTGAACCAACATGAATCAAAACAGAAGTTACTTGGTATTAATGTGGATGTCATGTGTGATATAGGCATTCTATGAAATTTGCACTGTGTTTCAGTCTTAATCATGTTGTTCCCTTGTGGTTTTAATGCATCTCTCTCTCTTTTTTTTTTCTTTGCCTTTGTTTTCTTTGACGCACCGACTTCTAGGAGGATATATTTAATTTACAAAATGAGCTCCAAAATAGTTCAGTCATTGAAAAATCTTAAAATGTAATGGGTGTAATATAATACTTTTAATTGTTGTTCTTAATGTTAAACTTTAAAGAGAGAAAAATACAAGAATATTCAAGTGTCAGTGGATTATACCAAAAAAGAAAAAGAAAAAAAAACTTTTTTTTTGGTAAACATATTGTCTTTGATCTCCAAGCCTTGGCTGTTGAAATTGTTGAATAACTTCCACCATAGATATCTTTTTTTGTTTTCGCTTGAAAAGTATTCACAAGCCATGTTTTACATCAGAAAAGCAGTGCACCTAGGTGAAATGTATAAAAGTGACATAACATAATAATTCTGGTTTGTCCTCTTCCTTTTAGAGTGTCTGTGAATCCCCGAGGAAGCAGGATTGAATTGCACAAATCTGTAGTCAAAGGAGCACTAGTCTTAGAAGCAGAATATTTGTGGTCAAGTCTGGTCAAATCTGGATGCTGCCACTTTCTTGCTGAAGAGACATGTCACTTTTCATCCATGGTCCCATCTACTTTGTAGGGCTACTGTGGGAGTCATGAGAGATGACAGATGTGGTCACGGTTTGTCAATTGTTAACACAATTTTGAGCAAGTATTCAAGTCAAAACAAGTAGTGTATGGTGGGGAATGTATGTTTATTTTCAAATACCTCTCCACTATGTGGCAGTTATAGAGTAAATCTTGTTTCTTACCCATCCTTTTGTTCACTCTCAAGTTCATTCCAGTAGAAGTTTCCAGTTTGCTTCAGCACCAAATGGGAGAGACAGCATGGAAAATGGTGACCATTGTCCTTGTCGTAAGACCTAGTGGCATACATTTCTGGTGTTTTGCTTTCTGTGTACTCCGTTATACCCACTCTGTCATTCCTTAACTTCTTTATGTATGAGAAACAAATGCTTCCTTCTATTTTTTTTTTGTTACCCTCACCCTAGCCTGTAACCCTACATCAATGTCATATCTGCCTTGTGATGGTACAGTTGACTGTTCCATCTGAGAACACTTCACAGCCTTGCCTACCCCAGCTAATGCTGTGCTTACCAGGAACTGTCTTGCTGGGGCCTTGTGGAATTTCTGACCTAGGACAGGAAATCCGACACTTATCTCTTTTTCAGGCACAGTGCTTTTTCTCTACTTCCTCAAACTAACCGATATTCTAGATCCCGGGATGACAAGGTCTTCTTTCTACACCTTCCTGTGGAGATCCTCTTTTTCTCCTTTCTGAGCATCAAGTCTCTGAGAAAAGAGGTTCCCTACTTTTTCCATCATTGGATCATTGACCCATCATTCTTGTTTATACCGTGAGGTTAATTGGTTACACAAGTCACAAAAACTATCCAGAAACTCAAAACCAGTTCTTACTATCTTAAATGATTTAGCTTTATGTTCATAATACATGTCCTCTCTCTTAATAGTTGTCTTATGCAAGTTCAACAGGAATACTGGAAACCCACAGATTACTGTATCTCAGAATGCTCAGCTTCAGCATTCTTCTTCCCCAGTACACACCACCCTCACAACACAACCAGCCCTGAACATGATTCTCCTGAGATGTTGCCCAGCTTGCAGTATCTAAAGATCTTTCTACTTACATCAAAGTCAAATAGAAATTGTTTACTGAATGTTTAGTTAATCTCAATTTATGTAGGTAAAGAAAAGTTATTCAAGTCACAGTACCTGGTTTATTTAAGCAGAAAAGTCACATCATTGGGAAGACTTCAATTGCAAGTGGGGACAATATACAAACAATGGCCAGACCCTATTCAAAGACAAAATTCTGCAGCCCTCAGCCCAGAGTGGCCAGGACTCAGTCGAGGGTAGCCAGCTTCTCCATTTTTTGCCCCTACTTCCAGCTCAGCACCAACAAAAGGAGCCTAAAATATGTTCCCCTAGCCAATCTCATAAGATGCCCTACTTGTCGTGAGCAGCACGTGCAGCTCCTCCAGGCCAGCAGCCTCCAGTCAGGGCATGCCAAGAGACTTTCCTTTTTTCACTGTGGGGCCTTCCCAGGCCTCTGCCTGCTTTTAAGTGTCTGGCAAACACAAGGGATGGAGGCTGACTCCCTTGCTGTAGCAAGCTCTGAATAAACAGTCTTTGCTTGTTGCCTTTTGGCAGGTCCTCATTACTTCTGCAGCCCTCCTAGGGAAGGGCCTCAGTCCCCCAACTGCTTTTTGTTTCCCATGAGATGGCGACAGAACCCCTCTCCTTACCTGGCCCCTTTGGCAGTGGGTGGAGGAACAAGCTCTGTCCTCTGGAATGAGACTGGGGAGAGGATGTGTTATCTGATGTGTGTCCATGTTAGCTCCTCCCCAAACCAGGGATACTAGTCACTTATGGCTTCACTCGTTCCCTAAAAGGCAAATGCATCTCCCAACTAGTCCTAGGGCGGAACAACTGGTCTCCCCTGAGGGAATGCCCTCTTGTTCAAGTGACATTGGCATAAACACTAACCCTGGAGCTTTTGACCCCTCCTGAGCTTGTCCCGCAGAGCAACACGGCCTCCATGGCATAATCCAGGAAGGCTGGCAGCTGTCTCCAAACACTGTCCAGTTGATCTTCCCTTACACAGAGCATGTCTCACCCCAGTATCCCCATGCACTGAGAGAGTAGGGAATCCAGTATAACGTGAGAATTTTGTAGAACTTGTCATCTCTATGTATTCTTTTGTCTGATTGGTTAGTGCTCACCTTGGAAAGGAGAAGAACTAAAGAAGGTCATGGAAAACAAACTGTGCATGTAGGAATGCTATGAAGGCACATTCCCCCCTTCTCAGGAGCTGGAAGCAAGTGCTGAACACGTTTCAGCTAAGGCTGTCTTCACCAGAGAGAGTGCATACTTTTAAAAGTTTGAATTACGTTGTGGTACAAGTAATCTGCCTTCTGGAAAACAAACAAACAACCAAAAACCTGCCAGTAGTGGCTGCTGTCGCATCACAGGAAGTGGCCAGAGCAGTGTCACACAGTCACAGAGGAAAATGGAATCTTCTTTCTTGTCCTCAGAGATCCAAGATTTTGACTTTTTTCTGCATTATGGTAAAGGGTTATGAACTCAAAGCTACTGGAAATGAAGCCTTCATCCCCTCAAAGTTCCCTGTTTGAGGCAAAGCAACATACAAAATTCAAACTAGAAGCCTACCTTAATGTACAATAGTGTGACATAAATCTCATTCATTATAAGGTGTACTATGAACTCATGCAACACAATGATCTAACACCGTAGATAAGAGCCATGTCTCGCTCCTCCACATGGTTAGGGGAGTGGGTGAGAAGTTATGTAATTAAAAGATAAAGATTCTACTAGGTGCAGATATCAACAAATACCTTCCAGGCCATGTTTTGTGAGGAAAGGACCAGGAACCAGAGAGGGAAAAATCTATTTTAGTATTCATTTCAAAGGATTATAAGTATTTATTGGTATGTTGAGTTTATACTGTACTTTTCCTCAAAATTGGGATTTATATTTTTAAAATCTATAGAATTTATCCAGAGTGGAAGAACTTTGTCAGAATAACCAAAGAAGTGTGACATATGCATGCCTACAGAGACAGAAATTAAAGGTGAAAATCTGGACTGTTTGTTGTCACAGTTGTCCAGTCACTGTCCACTTGGACAGTCCATTTCTCTGCTTTTCTTCCTGTCGGCTCTTTTGGCTAGATCTGACTCTGCTGAAGGTGACAGCGAGCCATGGCCTGGCTTAATGTTGGCCTTCATGTGGTCAGGAAAATATGGGAAAGAAAATGGATAAGTCTATTTTGGGGGGTTAATACTGACTTTTAGTCTTTTTTAAAGTGGAGGAGCATGTGAAGGAGACAATATATTAAATAAATTGATTAAAAAATAATTTGTGTTAAGCAAAAGCATTCTGCATAAGATAACTCTATGCTCCAAACAAAGTCTATTCTAAAATTCTGCTCTTTGAAAAGCTCAATGACAATATAATTAATGCTCTGGGTCTATCACTCCTTCACACTCTTAATTTAATTCTCCCTTCCTGCTTTCTGAATCGTTTGTAATTAATTGATTAATCGGAGCCACAGCCATCTTTTATATCATCGTTTGGGTCTATTCTTAGGCAACATTGGAAGAATGTTGTGTTACAAACAATCCTAATGAAAAGAGTGCTTTCCATCCATGCACCAACCAAACTCAACGTTGAGGAGGAAGAAACTCAAAGGCCTTCATGCGAAATACCTGTCTTTGCCAGCTCTGCCTCACGGCTTATTTGCAGCGTTGGTCACCATTGGAGCTTGAGTGTCACAGATTTTTCAGCATTAATTGTGGATAGAAAAATACATTATTCTAAAGCACAAGTCTAGGAAAGTCACAATCTATGTAACATGTTCTTGTTCATTAAGGCATGTTTAGTAGTATTTGCCCATTTTAAGCACTACAAAATTGTCATGCGTAATTACCATGAACTGCTTCATAAAGTATAATAAGGATTACATTGTTTCTCATTAATCACTGGGGCTCCCTCTACATTTTTACAGTGGGTCCAGTACCTCTCTCTTCTGGCTTTCTGTCGTCCCAAATGTCTAAGAACTCTGTGGGTTTAGGCAAAAATCAAAGAGAATTGGGTACTTACACCCAGAGATAGAGCACTGAGGTGCCATTAACTCACTGTGATTTTTACTCTTTATGTCTTCTTCTATTTCTCTTTAAAGTGGGCTCTGAGCAACCTAGTGCACAGCCATTCTGAGAGCTCTGGGATGCAAGGCTCACGTACATTGTCATGGTTACTGATGGAGTAGGATCAATAATTCTCCCTCTTGGTTAAAGTAGACACACAACTGGCCCATGCTTGGGCTCTGGTGGCTGCATCTCAGCTCTCAGTTCATTAATTTCCACCCTCCCACCCACTCACAGGCAGCCCAAGAGCCCTGAGTAAAGATGGAGTCCCAAAACCATCCACTCCTGGACCTCAGACAGTCATTTTCTTTGCCACCATAGAAATTTGTGTCTTGGAGTTCTCAAGCACCTCTAATTTTTTTAGACCCTCAAAGCACAAGATAGAGCATTGCACTCTTTCTTCTAAACAACGTGTTACTGGCCCATGCCTGTGTAGGAAGTTGCCCTGGGAGCTGCTGTTCGACACTAAACTGTCCCTTCTGAAGGATACTGATGCAGTGATTCCAAGTAACTTTGTTTTCTAAAGTGTGATTTCTCAAGTCAGCCATGTATGCGCCAATGACTGCAAGAAGACTTCATAGTGTCATGCTTGAAGAAAATTTTTAAAAAAAGATGCTTGTACATCTTGAAGCACAGCGAGAGGATAGAGCTGCACTGATTTAATTTAGAGAACTTAAATGCATTTGGCAACCACCTTAGGTATTGGTGAACAAGTATTGGGTAGAAATAACTTGTTGCAGAATTTTGTGTAATGAAACATGCTACAAGATGTATAAAAAAATCTCCAGAGTTTTTCTTCTCACTCAAGAGCATGGGCAAGTTATTGAGACAAGGAAGCAATTATAGTTTCCTTTTCCCTTTCTTGAGAAAAAAAAAAAATCTCCTGGATCTGGATGCAATCATCTTCTAAAAAATTACTGTACACATCTTGCCAACTCTTTGCTAGTGTTGGCACATTGGTGATTTGGGCATGCTCATGGTAGGAATACGTATGCCAGATAAATTAGCAAACACGAAGAATTGGTTTTGTTTTCTTGTTTCAAGAGATCAGCCTGTAAAACACCTCCCAGCACGTCACTGGCTGTTCCCCACTTCACAAATCTGATTTAGGGTTATGCTGATTGGCAAACACATGTGAGAGATGGGGGGAAATCAGGGATTTAAGAAATAAGTTTCTTCATCACATGTAACAACGGTAACAACATTGACATTTTTCTAATTAAGAGGGAAAATCCTGTATCACTGCAATTACATGTAAAGAAAATCTAGAGATATTGGACAACTCTGCAATTAGTTTACTATTAAGAGATAATGTCACAATACCATTCTGGAAAGAATATTTTTTAAGGACAATTTTAGGCATAGAAAACTTTTTTTTTTTTTTTGAGACGGAGTCTCCCTCCGTCACCCAGTCTGGAGTGCAGTGGCGCAATCTCTGCTCACTGCAACCTCTGCCTTCCAGGTTCAAGTTATTCTCCAATCTCAGCCTCCCAAGTAGCTGGGATTACAGGCCATCACCACTGCGTCGGGCTAATTTTTGTATTTTTAGTAGAGATGGGGTTTCACCATGTTGGTCAGCCTGATTTCTAACCCTTGACCTCAGGTGATCCTCCTGCCTTGAGCTCCCAAAGTGCTGGGATTACAGGCGTGAGCCACCGTACCAGGCAAACATTTTGTTATTTTTAAAAGAAAATTTCTCAGCTACCTGTGAACATATAGGTAGTATTTTAAGTCGAATTTGTAAATAATAAAGTATCTTTGATAAATTTCTTAAAGTACCTAAATATTTGATAATATTATGAAGTTGCTGCCATATTCTTTATAGTGAATCTTAAGAAATTCAGAGTTAAATTATTATAAAACACAAAAACACCCAGGTTCCCTGGATTCACAAATAAAAAAAAATTAGTGGCTAAAATAACTTCTGCAATAAAATAAATAGATTCTCTAATCTGTGTGTTGTAATAACATAACGTGTATTGTATATTAAACCTGCCTGACTGCACTATCTCACAATCATCACAAAATCCCACTGCAGAAACAATCATAACTCTATGGGTATAACAGAGATTAACAGCGTTTGAATTTACCTAGGGCATTATAAAGCATGATCTGGTGTAAGTTCTATCTCTTGGGGGCTCCATTATGAAAAGAACAGAACAATAAGAAACTGTGAGTTGATTTAAAGTAAACTGAAAAACTTACTATATGCATGTAATAAAAATAATTTAATATTGTGATTGACAGGTGTTTCTTTACCTGCCCAGATTTTTTAAAGAAGAAAGAAAAAGAAAAGAAAGAAAGAAAAAGAAGAAAAGAAAGAAAGAAAGATTTATTCTAAGTTGTAAGGATTGCTTAATATAATAATCAATAATTGCAATTTGTAAAATGAGTTATAATTGACAGAATAAAAGAGGAAATTATATGAACACCTCAATAGTTACAGAAATAGCATAAGCAATACACATTTATGTTAAGATAACAACAACACTCAATAATTTAGGAAGTAAAGCAAACTTATTTTATCTGAAATAATGTATCTAATAAAATATGGAAAAAGCTAACAAAAATTGGGGAACTTTAACAACATTTACATTAAAATTAGAATAATTTACACTCAATATCACTACTTATATTCAAATTTTTATGAAATGTCCTCACCAGTAAAATGAGTGACAGATGAGTCGAAAACAGAGACAATTATTCAATAAATAAAGCAGAAAAAATAATTTTCTATAAAGCATGTATATATATACGCATATTTTAATACCTACATCATACCATATGCAAACATTATCTCCAAACAGATTAATAACTTAAATAACAAAAATAGAAACTAAGACTCAGTGGAAAATAAATATTAATATGTTTTCAAACTTGATGCCACAAAATATTTCTTGAATAATACACAAATAATATTAACTATGAAAGAAAACATTAGTAAACTTGACCATATTTAAATTTAAAAACTTTTGTATATCAAAAGATGCCTTAAGTACAGTGTAAAAAATTACAAACTTTAAGAAGTTATTCACAATATAGACAAGCAATAGATTTTGGAATTAAGAATATATAACAACAGCCTACAAATTCAGAAGAAAAATACAAGCCATCCAATTAAAAAGGCACAAAATATATAAACAGACATTTCACAGAAGCGGAAAGCAAGTTTAACATTGTTAATGACAGAAAAGTATAAACAAGACTTTGATGAAACACCATCTTAAACATATTATTGATAAATTAAAAAGCCTCCAAGAAGTCTTTTGGAAGTCTCCAAGAAGATGTAGCTGAAGAGAAGCTCTTGAATGTAACCAATATTTGTGGCAATGAGTGCTACTTGTTGGAAAAGAGTTTGGCGTAATTTCTTCAGGTTGAATGGTCACATGTCCCCTCTCTAGGAGTATATCCAAGGAACACTTGCTAAGGGAGGAGTGTGCAGTAATGTTCGTGCCAACACTTTTTAAGTGGCAGAAACCCAGAGCCCACCTTGTATGCCCGTCAACTTGAGAGTGAGCAAGTAAACTGGGGCACATTCACATAATGAAATATGTGACAGCAGACAAACCAGGGAACACAGTGGCACAACAAGATGGGTAATTTTTTTTTTTTTTTTTT